>NW_026706484.1:0-154991 GCF_029867415.1 Vicia villosa | reverse complement strand
ATTCATGTGCCTCCGACACTTCTCAATGTTATTTCCTCTCCATGGCCTTTCTCTATGTGGGGTATTGATATGATTGGCATGATTGAACCTAAGGCTTCGAATGGACATCGATTCATCCTGGTAGCAATCGATTACTTCACCAAGTGGGTAGAAGCTGCTTCATATGCTAATGTAACAAAGCAAGTTGTGGTCAGATTTATCAAGAACAACATCATCTGCAGATATGGTGTACCAAGCAAGATCATCACTGATAATGGCTCGAATCTGAACAATAGCATGATGAGAGAATTGTGTGAAAGCTTCAAGAATGAACATCACAACTCTTCGCCTTATAGGCCAAAGATGAATGGAGCTGTTGAAGCAGCAAATAAAAATATTAAGAAGATTGTGCAAAAGATGGTTGTCACGTACAAGGACTGGCATGAGATGCTCCCATTTGCTTTGCATGGGTACCGTACATCTGTTCGTACTTCAACGGGGGCGACTCCCTTTTCTTTGGTTTATGGTATGGAAGCAGTGCTCCCTATTGAGGTTGAGATTCCATCATTTAGAATTTTAATGGAAACCAAGTTATCTGAGGCTGAATGGTGTCAGAGCAGGTTTGATCAATTGAATTTGATAGAAGAAAAGAGAATGACGGCTTTATGCCGTGGTCAGTTATACCAGAAAAGAATGAAGAAAACATTTGATAAGAAGGTTCGACCTCGTGTATTCAGAGAAGGCGACCTCGTGCTCAAAAGGATCTTGTCTTTCACCTCCGATTCAAGGGGCAAGTGGACTCCTAATTTTGAAGGACCATATGTTGTTAAGAAAGCCTTCTCTGGCGGTGCATTAATTCTTGCAACTATGGATGGAGAAGAGCTCCCACGTCCCGTGAATGCTGATGTAGTCAAGAAATACTTCGCCTAAATAATAAAAGAACAGCTCGCTAAGTTGAAAACCCGAAAGGGCGGCTTAGGCAAAAAAGAGCGTCTCGGTGGATTGAAAACCCGAAAGGGCGATCCAGGCAAAAATTAGAGACATAAACAGAATAAAATACTCGGTGGACTGAAAACCCGAAAGGGCGGTCCAGGCAAAAGTTAGGGATTCATGGCAAGTAACTACCTCAGACAAGACTTGATCATCAGCAGTCATCTGTTTATCATGAAGAAGTTCGACACTTTTCAACGGAAGCCTTTGCTCAGGAATTCCCAGTTGAGAGAGAGGATGGGGTCATTACATTTCAATGTACCTTTTCCACAAAATTACCACTTTCCAAACTTTGTAATAATCTATGGGGTCTCGCCTTTTGCAGGCTACCATTCCATTAAAAAAGTTTGAGCCTTTATCTTTTATTGGCAATCTTATTTCGTTCATATCTCTCAAAATGTCATTTATTGTTGATAGTAATTTTTGAAACAAAGAGATAATTGATTTCAACAAAATCCTTTTGAAAATTATAAAAGAATTTTTACTTTGATTCATGAGTGCATTACAAGGAATGGATATGTTGATGTATTTATATGCAGAAGAACGTATTACACTCAATACACCTTTGGCCTGGTTCGAGTTTGGTTTAGAACTCAACTACGGTGTTCTCTCAGCTTCAATGTTCCCTAAGTTGGGTAGCATATATTCTGAAACCATCGAAAGATTGCTAGCAGTTTCTGCTTTGGTGTTCAGCTTGGGACATGCTTGATTATGTCATCTTCGTACACCGTCTCTTTCTACCTCCAGTGGGACGTTGGTAGTTCAACTTCAGTGGAACGTTGGTGTATTTTGTTATCTTCATCGTCAGTGGTACGTCGATGTATTTCTCTTTCTACCTCCAGTGGGACGTTGGTAGTTCACCTTCAGTGGAACGTTGGTGTATTTTATTATCTTCATCGTCAGTGGTACGTCGATGTATTTCTCTTTATACCTTCAGTGGAACGTGGGTATGTGTTATCGTCAGTGGTACGGCGGTACATTTCTTCATATCATCAGTGGTACGGTGGTATATTTCTTCTCCATGCCTTCAGTGGAACGTTGGTATATGCTATCGTCAATGGTACGGCGGTACATCTCTTTCATCGTCAGTGGTACGTCGATGAATTATCCTTTCTATATCATCAGTGGTACGGTGGTATAACTCTCTTCATATCATTAGTGGTACGGTGGTATATTTCTTCTTCATGCCTTCAGTGGAACGTGGGTATGTGTTATCGTCAGTGGTACGGCGGTACATTTCTTCATATCATCAGTGGTACGGTGGTATATTTCTTCTTCATGCCTTCAGTGGAACGTGGGTATGTGTTATCATCAGTGGTACGGTGGTATATTTCTTCTTCATGCCTTCAGTGGAACGTGGGTATGTGTTATCGTCAGTGGTACGGCGGTACATTTCTTCATATCATCAGTGGTACGGTGGTATATTTCTTCTTCATGCCTTCAGTGGAACGTGGGTATGTGTTATCGTCAGTGGTACGGCGGTACATCTCTTCATATCATCAGTGGTACGGTGGTATATTTCTTCTTCATGCCTTCAGTGGAACGTGGGTATGTGTTATCGTCAGTGGTACGGCGGTACATCTCTTCAATCATCAGTGGTACGATGGTGTGATTTCTGTTAACGGAAGATTGGTATTCTAACTCAGGATGCATACTTTCTCATCCCCAGTGAAAGAGGATGTTCCCTTTTTCTCATCCCCAGTGGAAGAGGATGCTATAACCTCTCTGACGTGAAGTGTTTTCCCGAGAGAAGTTTCTTTTCCCACCAAAGTTCCGTCTCTCCAACAAAGTCTTGCCTTCCCCAGTGGAACTTCTAAGACATTTGTTTCCCCAGCGGAGTTATAGCAAGACATTTGTTCTCCCTAGTGGATCACTTGTTACTCTCCAATGTTGTCATGCTTTATTATCATCACGTGCACTCATTAACATTGCATTGCATCTTAGGCTCAAAAATTGTGTTTTATATATTTAAGTCTCTTCGATTTTTGTCAAAACGAAGATTTCCAATCATCGTATCTCCAAATCGAAGAAACTTAAATAGGGGCATCTGTCATACCCCAATTTTTGACCCTAAGATCATACATCAATTGCATTCAATCATCAATCAAGAGCACCATTGTGAAGCTTTATCTTTGATATTGTGATTATCTCTGAGGGGAATTATCGAGCATTTATAACCTTTTATTTGTTTATACTAACCAAAAAAATCAAAAATATATGTTTTGTCTCTTTTTTTTATATTTTACAGGTGAAAGATCGGGCAAAAATCAAAACAGTGCAAGAAAACAATTTTTGAAAATTTGAAGGTGGAAATCGATTTACCCCTGTGGGAAATCGATTTCCTGTGCGCAAAATTCAAAAAAATATAAGAGGGAAGCTTGACATCATTTTGGCACCTTTTTATTTGATCATTTTATCAATTTTCCACCTCATCAAAATTAACTCATTCATTAAACCCTCTTTAACCCCATTTTACCACTTTTTACCATTTAATTGCCACTTTAATCACCAATTAAACACAAGTTAATCACCAAACACAAAAAGACCAATTTGCCACTACTCTTGCTCCAATTCTATAAATAGAGCCCTCTACTCTCTCATTTCTCAAGCTTGGAGAGCCAAAAAATTGCTTGCAAATTCATTTCTCACCCTTTCCAAAACCCTCACCCAAAGTTCATTTTCATAAGATTAGTAAGGTTCACATTGAATCTTGCTAATTTTGAACTAAGCCTCCTACATTTCACTCTTTTCTTTGATTGCTCATCTCCATACTTGAAGGATCTACACTTTGTGCTTGTTCTTGAAGCTACTTCAACACTTTAATTCAAGAATTGGTAAATTTCTCAATTCTAAGATGTAGATCTTTGTTGCTTGTGTTCAATGCATCTTTGATGCTATATTGGTGCTATTTGATGGTGATTTGATGGAAAATTCGTGCTCCTATGGATATGTGATCATAAGGTGTTTGTATGTTTGCCTAAATCAAGTTTCAAAGTTCATAATGCTGTTTTTTTGAAAACTGTGCGCAGGAAATCGATTTCCTACAGAGGGAAATCGATTTCCACTCTGTTTTTTGCGCCCAAAACTGAACTCTGCACTCAGGAAATCGATTTCCTACAGAGGTAAATCGATTTCCAGTAAGGCAGAATGTGTTTTTTGCCTTTTTTATGCTTGTTTTGGCTTCCTACTTCCTCCACTTCATTAATATCATTGGATCTAGGATGTTGATAGGTTTGAAATGACCTAATCCATAATATTAGATGAATGATATTAATGATAGTGTGAGTTGATTATCTTTTTGTGAATTTTATTCTTCTTCCTCCATTTCATTAATATCATTGGATCTAGGATGTTGATAGGTTTGAAAGAACCAAATCCATAATATTAGATGAATGATATTAATGATAGTGTGAGTTGATTATCTTTATGCATTTTATCTTCTCCTTCTCCTTTTTTTCTTTTGATCGATGAAAGTCTTAATACTTTGAGAATTCTTATGGATTCTTAGTAAAGACTAGATCGTTACCTATTTTCTTTTCGTGCGGTATTGCTTTCGGAAGGCGATCTACATATCGTTCTTCTCGCATGCATTAGCACATAAAGTTTTGACCGGCCTCGTTGTAGGGTGATTTCTACATAAATCACTTGGCGATCTGCTTAACATAGCGCAATATTTCGTGTCCCGAATAAAAAAAGATCAAACATGGAAGAGAATTGTATGCGGTTGATTTAAGACTTGTGGTGGTTTTTATCGTGTAGTCGCTATGATTCTATCAAGCTTCTGATAAACCCCATTGAATTTAAATCCGAGTACATCATTCACTCACCATAGATCTTCCTACTAACTTTGATAACATACTTGACAAGTTTCAAGATGGTTATCTTTAACACTTAACAACTAACTTTAATTTCCGCACCTTTACTATACCGCTCTTTATATTACCGCTCTTTATATTTCTCGCTTTATCGCTTTACTTTATCATTTCATCATATTTACTTTCCGTCATTTTCTCTTTGTCCACTTGGACATATGTTTATGCTTCTGTTATTTTTCTTTTGTCCACTTGGACCATACTTTATTTTTTCGCTAAAACACTAATAAATAATCAAAATCTAAAAAATACATAAGGTTCTCTTTGGACTATTGGTTACTATCCCTAGCACTTTGGAGATTCGGACTTATGGACCTAGTACCTTTGGACTCATTCTATTACTATCCTATGATTGTTCTGTCTGTCTGGCATTGTTCTGTTGTATGTTTATGTGTGCAGGTATTTCCTTGAAAGCCCTTGATGGTTAATTCCAAGGCATTGATATAAGGATTTTACCCGAAAACAGCCGTTACTCTGCCCAATTTTCGTCAGAATCTTAATATGCTTAATGAAAAATGGTGCTAAGACAATAAGTTCATCTGGATCCCCAAGTGTTAATGTGTTGGTATTGATAAATCCAAAGGATGGGAAAACTACCTTGGCTCTTAATGTCAAGTGTTGGCTTCTTATTCGGTTAGACCGTTTCTTTCCTTAGCTTTTATTTTATGCATTAGGTTAGCCTCTTCATCTCCTCCCATTCTTAAATTTTCAAAATCTTCTCCCTTTTTCAAAATATTCTTATGTTTGCAAATCTTTCCAAAACTTTTTTTTCTTTTCTTAAAAATATCTTTCGCCCTTAGTGGCTTTTCTTCAAAAGTTTAGACACCGTTAATTGTCGAAACGAGTGGTTATACCCCACGATTTTGAAATTGATTGATAATAACGAGATCTTTTCCGCGTGAGAGAGCTAGTGGCATACTCGTTGATTTTATCCGAGTTGGCGCCCTTCTTTCATTTGCGATGCAAAGAACTTGTTTGTTCTCATGCTCAAGATCAATGGCTGAGTATTTCTCTCTAACGACAACAAAGTGTTTATTCGTTTTAAAAACGTTTTTCCCAAAAGCGGAACTACATTAGCTCTGACTTCTCCATTGCACCGAGGAGGTATGTAGGCCCAAAGCTTAACGCTTTGCCGAGCTTATTTTGAAAATAAAACAAACCGTTTTTTAGCACACACACAACACAGATTTTCAAAAAGGTTCCCGTGGAGTACCACGGATATGAGGGGTGCTTTAAACCTTCCCCTCATATAATCAACACCCGAACCTGAGTTCTCTTTCTTGTTTTTTTAAAAACAAAACTTTGGGTTTTACGTTCTTTTCCCTTTTCCTTTGAAAAAATAAAGCGCGGTGGCGATTTCAAAACGGAATATTGATTCGAGTCAATCCCATGGCTTCGATGTCAGATTTTCCCCGCTACAGAAAAATGGCGACTTCACTGGGGACTAACAGTTTTTTTAAGTGTGTTAAGCCTATTTTTGTTTATCTGTGTGTTTTTATATGTATATATTGTTGTGTGCTTTGTTTGTTATTTTTTTTTTTGGTGCTCGATGGTTCCTCTGTGATGAGACAAAGTTCTAACCCGAACTTTGGTGAGTAACTTGAGATAGGAGGTGGTAAGACCAATAGTCGCATGTCAGGAGCAATCCTTACCATGAGCGTCATATGGTGGAACCCCAATCAGTGGAGGCCTCATGGAAGGTAGTAGAGGTTGTTACGAACCATCGTGATAACGCTATTACTTTCAATAGTGAGTGTCCGTAGAAGCTGAATGGCCTAGAACCCTTTTAACCAATCTAAGCCTTTTTAGGATGTAGTGCAGAAACAAGATCAAGTACCAATTTGAGCTTGTTCTCATGCGATACAACGCTCAGACGAGGTCTTTTTAGGCATATTATTGGCGCCCATGAGCAATTGTGCGTGCCGGTAATATCCGATAGAAGATTGAAAACTCTGGGAACCTTTGTAGAACCCGACTGGCAGGTACAAAATTCCTTAGAACACACCTTGTGGGATGGGTAGACCCATGGCTCCATGCTCGTGACGTCGAACCTTTGAACCTGGACTGTTTGATATTCGTGTGATTTGATGTGATCTTGTGTGCTCTTGATTGTGATTGATGCATAAACCATGCATTCATGCATTCATAAAAATGACATTCACAAATGGTTTTCAAGGAACTTAGAGACATTTTTTTGTAAACATAACAGGTACCATGGATCAAAAGAGAAGCATCAAGAAGTACACTTTCAGAAATTCAAGTGCAAAGGAATTGAAAGAGCTAGCAACTTTGGTTCCTAATCTTGACAACTTCAAAAGCCGTTATGGGAAATTGATCTCTATCTTGAAGACTAAAGTGGAAAAAGGAATTCTTGAGACTCTTGTGCAGTTTTATGACCCGGTTTATCATTGTTTCACCTTTCCTGATTATCAGCTTATGCCTACTTTGGAGGAGTATTCTTATTGGATTGGTTTGCCCGTTACGGATGACATACCGTTTACTGGTTTGGAGAAAGAGCCTCAGGTTGATGAGATAGCAGAACTCCTTCATTTAAAAATATCAGATGTAAAAGCAAACATGACCAAAAAAGGAGGAATTTGGGGGTTGACTTCTAAGTTCTTGATTGGAAAGGCTTCTATGTTGGCTAGTAAAGGAAGTATGATTGCTTTTGAGACATTTTTGGCCTTGCTCATCTATGGTTTGATACTCTTTCCCAACATTGACAACTTTGTCGATGTTAATGCCATTCGGATCTTCATGATTGGGAATCCTGTGCCTACTTCACCATACACAGTAACAATCTTGCCTTTCGCTGGGTATTTTAGTTTTTGATGCAGAGTCGAAGTCACAGCATTTACCCCATGTATCCAAGGGCGTCCAAGTCGACAGGAATAAGCGGGATGAATGTCCACCACATAGAACACAGTGTTGAAAGTCTGAGAACCTACTCTGATTGGGAGCTCCACTTCACCATATACTGTACTCATTGAACCGTCGAAAGCTTTCACTATCACATCACTGGATTTCAGCATGATTCCTTCAGGGTTGAGTTTGTCCAATACCATCTTAGGTAGCACATTCAGAGATGAACCATTGTCAACTAGTATGTGGGCCATGGTGGTGCCCCCACATTCAATGGAAATGTGCAGCGCCTTGTTATGATTCTTTCCACTGGGGCTCAGATCAGCATCAGAAAACCCAAGGTAATTGTCTGTCGTCAGATTTGCAATACAATTCTCGAGTTGGGTGACAGAAATCTCTTGTGGAACATGGGCAGCCTCTAGAAACTTCATCATGGCTTTGGCGTGAGTCTTAGAGCAACTCAGGAGTGACAACATCGAGATCATGGAAGGAGTATGCCCCATCTGTTCAACAATGTCATAATAACTCTTGCGGATGATCTTCAAGAACTCATTTGCTTCTTCAGGAGATGGATTTTCAGTAACAGTCTCAACTGGTGTCTGGATGGGTCCATGCCATGGTCCTTTACCTCGGGTATCAGCATTCTGATTAGGAATAGGGGTACCAGCATGTGCAGCAGTGTTTGGAGAAATTTCTGGAGAAAACACTCTTCCGCTTCTTGTCACTTTACTAGTTCCAGTAATATTTCCCACATCAGGACTAGCGTCTTCAACAACCTTGTCGGCTACAAGTTCTTGTTTAACTCCCTGAATATAGACCTCGGCACCATAGTTCCACGGGATAGCCTTATCAGAAGAATACAGAATTGGACCAGGCTTAGTGATGATCACAGGAGCCACACAGGGTTCAGCAGAAATCTTGAATGGAGCCTTAGTTGGGATCTTCAGTGGAACTTTGGAAATTACCGATACGTCTTCAATCTTCAACCCACGGGAGAAACCTTCGCACAAATTCTTTATAGAAGGAATCTTTTCAAACCTGGTAGTGCGACGATCCATCCAGCCTTGAATTCCTCTTTTCAGGTTCTCACAACCATTGGGTTGGGATGCACAATAATAAAAACCTGGGTCGCACCCCGGAAATAAACCGGCTAGTAGAAGCTTTCTCTTGATATCCGGGAGAGGAGTTGACAGATCTCTCACATCATAGACATGGACCGTGACCATGATAGCATTAACGATTTTGTCATGTTTTGGCATAGGGGCAGTAATAACATTCAGAGTTTCTGGAGGTTCAAACTCGATTTCACCAGCATCTATCATGCCTTGAATCTTATTTTTCAGTGCCCAGAAGTTATCGACATGGTGTCCAGGACTATTGGAGTGGTACACACATTTTGCCTTAGGATCATAGTTTGGAGATGTAGGAGTGACATTCTTCGGAGGATCTCTTATAGTGATCTAGTTGGGCTTTAACAGATGTTGCAGAGCTTGAGATAAAGGCGTGTTGATCTTAGTGAATTGCCTTCTAGGCGCGTCTGACCTATGCTGATACCCTTGTCTGGGGTTTACTGAGGTGTTGGTGCAGAGATTAGAACGGCCCCAACAGACTGATTCTGATCATTCTTATTACGGCCCCTCTGACTATGAACAACATTAGACTCATTTCTTTCATGGTATGGCTTCTTTGCAGTACCAGTGGTAGCTCCTACTTGGATCTTCCCACTTCGAATACCACTCTCAACACGTTCTCCGGTCAATATGAGGTCAGTAAAACCAGATGAAGAACTACCCAGCAGGTTACAATAGAACGGCCCAGTTAGCGTACGCATGAACATGTCCACCAATTCTCTATCAGTCAAGGAAGGTTTAACTCTTCCAGCTAGATCCCTCCACTTTTGAGCATACTCCTTGAAAATTTCCTTAGGCCCCATAGATATGCTTTGTAATTGCATTCGAGTTGGTGCAAGGTCAGCATTGTATTGATATTGCTTGTAAAAGGCAGCAGCCATGTCCTCCCAGGTGCAAATGCTGGCACTCTCCAGCTGATAGTACCATTCCAGTTGAGTCCCAGACAGACTATCTTGGAAGAAATGAATCCACAGTCTCTTATGTTCAGTATGAGGTTGGATCTTCCTCACATATGATCTTAGATGCATCTTGGGGCAAGATACTCCATCATATTTAGCAAAGGTTGGAGTCTTGAACTTTGGAGGAATGATGACTCCAGGAATGAGCCCCAGCTCCTCAAAATCCAGCCCAGGTACCTTCTGAATTTCCATATTTCTCAATTGTTCCTCTAGTAGCATGTACTTCTCATTAGGATAGTCTTCTTCATGGAAATAGTCTTCCTCATTATCATCTTGATTAGCAGAGCCTACATTGCTTCCGGCGTTGATCTTGACACTAGCATCATCATCTTCTTCATCGTCTTTGGGAATTTCAGCTTCTTCAGCCTTTTTGAGATGGCCTTTGAATCTTTTTCCCAGGTTGAGAATGTAACACCCTTCTAAACCCCGCGGCAATTTAAATAAATAATCAGAGTAAAAACATACACACAAGGGTGCCACAATTATTTAGAACAGATAATTCAACTAAGGTCAAAGTCATGCTACATTAGGAAACGGTTCGCCAAGACATAATCATGTTTATCACAGCGGAAAAAGAAACATCATCAAATACAACCAAAAGGAAATATAATTCAACACCAAATAAAGTAGAGTAATCTCGTAAAAACTCTAAAAAATATCGTTCCCCAGTGTTACAAATCAGAGCATGACCGACACGACCCAATATAAACGGATAAACTCTACGAGTCATCCTCACCAAGCACTAATGCCGCTACTCCTCAATCTGAAAATGACAACATGTAAGGGTGAGTCTCATTCTCAATTAGTAAATATTATGCAATTCATAAGTAACAAGCATCATAATATACCGTTCACCCAATTATACATATTCAGATTCACACAATAATAGATTACGAAGCATACCACAGAATTTCATACAATCATGTTATGACAAAATGCATATGACACATCCGACACTATGCATGTGGTACCAATAAACCGTGGAATGAATCCACCTAACCGATCTACGCCTCATCGAGATACGGCTCACCGACACAATTTCCACACAACGGGAAATATGTCCACCAACGATCCAAACATCACCGGGATCCAACATCAAGTGCATATGAATGAATGAAACCCACATAACATACTTAAAAACATCACCGAATCAGGATGAACAATTCATCTCAACACCACATCACCGAATAAGTATGTACATGTTTTCAACATCATTCAAATAATCATGCATTCATCACAATCATAGTAATAATCACAACTAATTCATCTTCACACCAAATACATTGTCACACCTATCTCATATGCACACAATGTTCAATTCTCATCAAGTAATTAAATCGAGTTTTAAATAAATAAAGTCGGCTACTGTCCATATTCATCATTCATCATATAAAAAATTTAATTACTTGCACAACGCCTAAAACGGCACTAAGAAATGATTCGCGGATCAAAAGATACGTTATTTTAAAGTTTTATAAAAATTCAAACACAGCAAGGTTCGCTCAGCGAAGCCCAACAGAAGCGAATCCTTTAGACCCCCGCTCAGCAGACCTCTAGCGACGTCAAACAGAAGCGAACTACATTAGGACCTCCGCTCAGCGGACCCCCCTCCGCTCAGCGGACCTGCGATTTCAGCAAACCCCAAGTCTGCGACAGACCCTGCGATTTCACACCCTTTTCACCCAAAAATGATTCCAGACATCACATATAGGCATATAATCATCATATGTTCAATTATACACCACAAAACATCATTTAGACGCATTATTAACCAAATAGTTCACACAATCATCATCGATTCAATCCAAATTAGAACATCCTAACCTAACAACCCCAATGTCTAATTGAATCAAACCATACATCAATCTACCTATTACCTAAGATCACATAAGAGATACTAAAAGGAAGAGTCCCCCCTTACCTCGATGAATCTCTTGAATGCTCTCCTTCCGGTTCCACGGTCTTGCCTCTTTCTCTTCTCTTGTTCTTTTCACGTGTTCTTCCTTTCTCCCCCAAATGGTTCCTTTTCTTATTTTATGAAAAATAAAATAAAATAAATTAACCACAACTTAGTAAAAGGCCTAACTAATTAGCACCCCTCTTTTACTAACATCACGCCATAAGCCCAATAGCTCTTACTCCATCATTTTCCAATTAAATCTGATTAAAATACTAAAATTCCAATTATTCAATTTAAATCCAAATTAAATTAATAAACTGAAATTATGGAATGTTAAAACTCTCCCCCACTAAAAGAGTTTTCGTCCTCGAAAACATACCTTAGACGAAAAGTTTCGGGTAAGATTCCTTCATCTGGCTCTCTAACTCCCAAGTAACATTTCCACTGGCTGGTCCTCCCTAAACCACTTTCACCGTTGCTATATCTTTACCTCGCAACTGCTTCACTTTACAATCCTCAATCCTTATAGGTAATGTCTCTACAGTCAGATTATCTCGCACCTGTATATCATCTACCTGAATCTCATGAGACGGATCCGCAATGTATTTCCTCAACTGAGATACATGGAACACGTCATGCAAATTAGCGAGTGCAGGCGGTAAAGCAATCTGATAAGGAACCTTTTCAATCTTCTTAGTAATCTGAAATGGACCAATGAAACGCGGAGTTAACTTCTTCGACTTCAAGGCTCTTCCAATGCCAGTCATCGGAGTAACTCGCATGAACACATGATCTCCCTCCTTAAATTCAATATCCTTCCTTCTTTTGTCATGGTAACTTTTCTGACGACTCTGAGAAGCTCTCATCTTCTCCCGAATCACCTTGATCTTTTCCGTAGTTTGTTGCACAATCTCCGGTCCAACCACCGCATTCTCTCCAGATTCGTACCAACACAACGGCGTTCTACATCTCCTACCATATAATGCTTCAAACGGAGCCATACCAATACTCGAATGATAACTATTGTTGTAGGTAAACTCAATCAAAGGTAAGTAATTGTCCCAAGCACCACCTTTTTTCAATACACATGCTCGCAACAAATCCTCTAACGATTTAATCGTTCTCTCCGTCTGACCATCTGTCTGCGGATGATAAGCAGAACTAAACCTCAACTTAGTACCTAAGGCTTCTTGCAATCCTGTCCAAAACTTAGAAGTAAACCTCGGGTCTCTATCTGACACAATACTAGCCGGAACACCATGCAAACTCACTATCTTCTCAACATACAACTGAGCCAACTTCTCCATCGAATAATCCATTCTTATTGGAATAAAGTGAGCCGATTTTGTCAACCTGTCTACAATAACCCAGATAGAATCACAATTCTTGCTCGTTCTAGGTAAACCAGATACAAAGTCCATAGAAATTCCACCCCACTTCTAATCCGGGACAAACAACTGTTCCATTAATCCAGACGGTTTCTGATGCTCAATTTTCGACTTCTGACAAGTTAAACAAGCATAAACAAACTCAGCAATTTCCTTCTTCACTCCAGGCCACCAAAACAACTTCTTCAAATCATGATACATCTTGGTAGCACCAGGATGAATGCTCAATCCACTTCGGTGTCCTTCTTCCAGAATACTCTTTCTAATCTCAGCAACATCGGGTACACACACTCGGTCTCCAAATCTCATAACGCCATTCTCGTCAATTCGAAATTCACCTCCTTGACCTTGGTTAATCAATGTCAACTTATCTACCAAGCCAATGTCAGATTTCTGTCCGTTTCTAATCTCCTCAAGGATACTATTAGTCAATTTCAACATTCCCAACTTAACACTATTGGAAGTAATTTCACATACTAAACTCAAATCTCCAAATTACACAATTAAATCCAATTCTCAGCAACAACATTTGCTTTACTAGGATGGTAATTCAAACCGAAATCATAATCTTTTAGAAATTCTAAACATCTCCTCTGCCTCATATTAAGTTCCTTCTGATCGAAGAGATATTTCAGACTCTTACTAGTCAGAGACCCGTGCTTCCGCACGGGTGATTTTTTTTTTGGTGTAGCATTTTTGTAATGATATGAATAATATAAATAAAAGGAATTATAAGCAATATGCATAATTAAAAGGAATTGTTTTATTTGAATAGAGTTAGAGTTTTATTGATTGCTCTGTTATACTCCTAATTCTTTGAAAACCTAATATCCATAGGAATCGTTTTGAAATTTGAAAACAAATACTTTAGTTTTCAAATAAAAGTCATTATTGTTTAAAATAAAATAGGCATTGTATTGAAATTGACCCTTAAGATTAAACATTATTATCTTATTCATGTGTTAATTTTGTGTGTAATAAAGAACCATATAAAAAAGGACATGTGAGTTGGAGAAAAAATAAAATTTTAACAAATGCAAATGTAAAATTTTAAATATAAATGAAAAATATGAAATAGTTTACTTAATTGTAAATTTAACAATAATTATATAGAAAACAATGATCAACAAAAAAATGTTTAAGATAGGTTAAGAACACAATAGCAAAATTGGGTCAGGTAATTTAATAATTGACGGTCCAACTAAATGAAAAATGATCATATAAATTCAATTATATTAAATAATCATATAAAAAAATACTATAAGATGGAGATAATAAAAATGAAATATTAACATTTAAAAATAAAAATTATCTCTCAATTAATAGAAAAATAATTTAATAATGACCCGTGAAATAAAAAATAATTTGATGCGATATAAAATATATTTAAAAACAAATGTAAAATAAACAATAATCATGGAAATTTAATTGTATTAAATAATGATAAAAAATCATGAGATGGAGAAAAAAATAAAATAAAGATATTATCTCTCAAATAAAGACAATGATTGATTAAAATAAAATAGACATTATGTTGATAGTGACCCGTGAGATAATAAATAAATAAATAGAGAAAAAAATTAAAATGAAAGTAAGAAAGTGTGAAAAAATGTGAGAGAAATTTGAAATTTTAATTAAGATAGAGAAAATGTGTAATGATCGATTAAAAAAAATTAAATATTGAGTTGATAATGGCCCGTGAAATAATTAAATATTTTTGGGAATAATAATTAAATGATCGATTATTAATATTTTTTGCGATAATAGATAAATGTTGAAAAATTAAAATGAAAGTATGGAAAAATGAAATGCGATAGAAATTTGAAATTTTTAGTAAGATTAAAATTTAAAAATAGATTATTAATATTTTTTGTGATAATAAATAAATTAAGAAAAATTAAAATGAAAGTAAGAAAGTGTGGGAAAATGAAATGTAAAAGAAATTTAAATATGACTTCCATCATCCATGGCTTACATGGGATGTCATCATTCATGCAATAAAGTTGTAAGGAAAATGTTATTTAATTCGGACCAATGAAAAGCTAACACTTGGGGCATCCATTCAATAAAGTTGAAAGAGTGAATACTTAATTTGTTAGTTACAAAAATGACCTTTTATTAGTGCAAATAAATTTTGGTGAAAGGGTAATTTAGGCAATTTGGTCAATCTATTATTAATGAATAGATAGTAGATGATCGCTGAATACCTCAAATTAAGAACCATAAAGATAATGTCTCCACAGCTTCAACACAAACACCACAGCTGCCAATTCCAAATCATGAGTCGGATAATTCCTTTCATGAATTTTCAACTGTCTGGAAGCATAGGCTACTACCTGCTTATCTTGCATCAAAACACCACCTAAACCCATAAGTGAAGCATCACAGTACACATTAAAAGACTTTGCTGGATTAGGCAAAATTAAGATCGGAGCACTTGTCAATCTCTTCTTCAATTCTTGAAAACCTTTCTCACATTCTGAATCCCATACAAATACCTGTCCTTTTCTTGTTAACTTAGTCATTGGTAACGCCAACTTCGAAAATCCTTCAATGAACTTTCTATAGTAACCTGCCAGACCAAGAAAAATACGAATCTCTGAAGCATTCTTCGGTGTCTCCCACTGAGATACCGCTTCTACCTTCATAGGATCCACCGCGATACCATTCTTCAAAATTACATGTCCAAGAAAACTTACTTCCTTCAACCAGAATTCATATTTAGACAATTTCGCATACAGCTTCTTCTCCTTCAATAGCTCTAATACCACTCTCAAATGTTTTGCATGTTCTTCATCACTCTTCGAGTAAATTAGAATGTCATCAATGAACACTACCACAAACTTGTCAAGATACGGGTGAAATATCCTGTTCATATACTCCATGAAAACACCAGGTGCATTAATAACACCAAATGGCATCACAGAATATTCATAATGTCCATACCTCGTTCGAAATGCCGTCTTCTGAATATCTTCTGCCTTCACACGAATTTGGTGATATCCAGACCTCAGATCAATCTTGCTAAACACACACGCTCCAACCAACCGATCCATCAAATCATCAATCCTTGGCAAAGGATGTCGATTCTTAATTGTCACCTTGTTCAGTTGTCTATAATCAACACATAGTCTCATTGAACCTTCTTTCTTCTTAACCAACAGTACCGGTGCACCCCACGGTGACACACTAGGACGAATAAACTTCTTTTCCAACAATTCCTCTAATTGTTTCTTCAGTTCATCCAATTCCGATGCCGACATGCGATATGGTGCCATCGACACAGAACTAGTTCCAGGAATCAATTCTATATCAAACTCTACTTCTCTTTCAGGTGGCAACTAACTAACATCTTCTGGAAATACTTCCGGATACTCATGCACTACTCGTAACTCACCAGTATTATCGCCCCCTTTCATTTCCATTGAAGAGCACAACATAAATACCACCGCTCCATCATTGACAGCCAGATTCATCTGTTTGACTGACATAGTCGAATCCTCAACACTAACCTCTTCAGGAAAGATAACTATCTTCGTAAAACAATTGATATGAACTCGATTAAATTGCAACCAGTTCATCCCCAAAATGACGTCAAGTTGTTCAAGAGGAAGGGACACTAAGTCCATTCCAAACTTTCTACCAAATATGTCAATAGGACAGTTCAAACAAGCAGAAGAAGTAGTTACTGAACCCGACGCAGGAGTGTCAATAATCATACTTCCATGAATAACAGATATTTCTAATCCCAATCGTTTAGCACAATCTAATGAAATGAACGAATGAGTCGCTCCAGTATCAATAATGGCAACTAAAGGTGTGTCATGGATAAAACACGTACCTTTAATCAGACGATCTTCCGGAGTAGTCTCTGACCCATACAAAGCAAAGACTTTTCCACCAGCCTGATCCTTCTTCGGTTTAGTGCAGTGTGGACTGATGTGACCCTCTTCGCCGAAATTGTAGCAAGTCACGATCTTCACCCTACAATCAGAAGCAATATGACCCATCTTACCACACTTGAAGCATTTCTTCTCTCCACTCTTGCACTCATTCCTTCTATGCCCAATTTCACCACAGTTATAGCACCTAACGGGAGCATCAGAATCTCCCCCACTAGGCCTCTTCCAATCCCCAGCTCTAGGATTTCCTCTACCATATGGCTTACCTCTATCCATAGGCTTCTTACCTTTCTTGTCAACCAACTCGCGAGAGTGAGATGACTTCAGCTTAAGGTTATCCTCCTCGAAGATCCTACTACAGTCCACCAAATCGACAAATCGCCGAATCCTCTGATACCGGATTCCTTGCTTGATCTCATCACGAAGACCATTCTCAAACTTGATGCACTTTGAGAATTCACTAGCTTCGTCATTGTTGTAGTGAACGTAGTACTTCGCCAACTCAACAAATTTCGAAGCATACTCTGGTACCGTCATATTACCCTGAGTCAGCTCCAAAAATTCGATTTCTTTCCTGCCTCGAATGTCTTCAGGAAAATACCTCCTCAGAAACTGTCTTTTGAACACAGCCCAGGAAATAGCTACACCATCAGCATCCAGTTCAGCTCTAGTAGCCATCCACCAATCATCAGCCTCTTCGGACAACATATGAGTACCATACCTCACTTTCAGGTTCTCAGCACAATCGATGACTCTGAAAATCCTCTCGATCTCCTTAAGCCACTTTTGAGCACCTTAAGGATCATGCGTACCCTTGAACAACGGAGGATTGTTCCTTTGAAAACTGTTCAGCTGCCTGTCAGCACCAATACCAGCTCCATTGGCATTCCCTCCCAGTACACCAGCAATCATGCCCAAAGCCTCAGCGATAGCATCATCGTTTCTTCCACCTCTTCCAGCCATTGTTCTGCTAATCCACAAAACAATTCCATTAGAATCAAATTATCGACAGTGATAACCCGCACTCGTCGCATACAAAGGGAAAAACTGACACTAAGACTCTGACTCAAACAACCGACTATGCTCTGATACCACTATTGTAACACCCTTCTAAACCCCGCGGCAATTTAAATAAATAATCAGAGTAAAAACATACACACAAGGGTGCCACAATTATTTAAAACAGATAATTCAACTAAGGTCAAAGTCATGCTTCATTAGGAAACGGTTCACCAAGACATAATCATGTTTATCACAGCGGAAAAAGAAACATCATCAAATACAACCAAAAGGAAATATAATTCAACACCAAATAAAGTAGAGTAATCTCGTAAAAACTCTAAAAACAATCGTTCCCCAGTGTTACAGATCAGAGCATGACCGACACGACCCAATATAAACGGATAAACTCTACGAGTCATCCTCACCAAGCACTAATGCCGCTACTCCTCAATCTGAAAATGACAACATGTAAGGGTGAGTCTCATTCTCAATTAGTAAATATTATGCAATTTATAAGTAACAAGCATCATAATATACCGTTCACCCAATTATACATATTCAGATTCACACAATAATAGATTACGAAGCATAACACAAAATTTCATACAATCATGTTATGACAAAATGCATATGACACAACCGACACTATGCATGTGGTACCAATAAACCGTGGAATCAATCCACCTAACCGATCTACGCCTCATCGAGATACGGCTCACCGACACAATTTCCACACAACGGGAAATATGTTCACCAACGATCCAAACATCACCGGGATCCAACATCAAGTGCATATGAATGAATGAAACCCACATAACATACTTAAAAACATCACCGAATCAGGATGAACAATTCATCTCAACACCACATCACCGAATAAGTATGTACATGTTTTCAACATCATTCAAATAATCATGCATTCATCACAATCATAGTAATAATCACAACTAATTCATCTTCACACCAAATACATTGTCACACCTATCTCATATGCACACAATATTCAATTCTCATCAAGTAATTAAATCGAGTTTTAAATAAATAAAGTCGGCTACTGTCTATATTCATCATTCATCATATAAAACATTTAATTACTTGCACAACGCCCAAAACGGCACTAAGAAATGATTCGCGGATCAAAAGATACGTTATTTTAAAGTTTTATAAAAATTCACACACAGCAAGGTTCGCTCAGCGAAGCCCAACAGAAGCGAATCCTTCAGACCCCCGCTCAGTGGACCTCTAGCGACGTCAAATAGAAGCGAACTACATTAGGACCTCCGCTCAGCGGACCCCCCTCCGCTCAGCGGACCTGCGATTTCAGCAAACCCCAAGTCTGCGACAGACCCTGCGATTTCACACCCTTTTCACCCAAAAACGATTCCAGACATCACATACAGGCATATAATCATCATACATTCAATTATACACCACAAAACATCATTTAGATGCATTATTAACCAAATAGTTCACACAATCATCATCGATTCAATCCAAATTAGAACACCCTAACCTAACAACCCCAATGTCTAATTGAATCAAACCATACATCAATCTACCTATTACCTAAGATCACATAAGAGATACTAAAAGAAAGAGTCCCCCCTTACCTCGATGAATCTCTTGAATGCTCTCCTTCCGGTTCCACGGTCTTGCCTCTTTCTCTTCTCTTGTTCTTTTCACGTGTTCTTCCTTTCTCCCCCAAATGGTTCCTTTTCTTATTTTATGAAAAATAAAATAAAATAAATTAACCACAACTTAGTAAAAATCCTAACTAATTAGCACCCCTCTTTTACTAACATCACACCATAAGCCCAATAGCTCTTACTCCATCATTTTCCAATTAAATCCGATTAAAATACTAAAATTCCAATTATTCAATTTAAATCCAAATTAAATTAATAAACTGAAATTATGGGATGTTACAGAGAACACCCACTGGTTTCTTAGCCTTATTCTTCTTCTTCTTCTTAGTCAGAAGGGATTTCAGCTTGTCATACCCACAAATTTGCCAGATCAAATCTGCGTCTTTCAATTCATCATAGGCCAAAATTAAGAGTCATGGGGTTTGACATTTCTATTGTCAAACCCGCTCTCTTATAAATTCGGTGAAAGTTCAAAAAGGGCAATATGGTGAAACTTAAGTTTTGAAAAGACATGTGACCCACGATTTAAATTCGAGTATACTTGCGATTTTATTAAAAAAAACCTTAAGGGCCATTCCATGGCTTCATAATATTTTTTTGTTTATTTATTTAGGTTTTTTATTCATTTAATTACCAAATAAATAATACATAATATTTTTTGTTTATTTATTTAGGTTTTTATTCATTTAATTACCAAATAAATAATAAGAAGTATGAATGAAATCTAAAAAAAGAAAAAAAAACATGGGACACAACATTTTTAAACCAAATCTGCCAAGGGAATTCTTGAGATTTATTTGGAGAAATCAACATGGGCCAAAATAAGAAGGTTTATATGAGATTTCCAATCAATTTTCAATAACACTGAATGATCAATTCTTGCCATCTTTGGTTACCTAATGCAGCCCATATATATGCACAAGGATTTGGGATCGAGGGGAGGAGGGTTGGCCGAAAAGAGGACCCTGTGCAGAACCTACAAAAAACGCTGAGTTCAATGGCCATGGAAGAAGGAGTTAGAGGTTAATTCAAGTCCTCACTCACATCCAGGAAGATCCCTCGCCCTCCTCTATAACTAATGGCATCACTAACGCTGGTTATAGCATTCAGAATCGCCATATACGGTCACAGTTCGAAGGCTCTCAATTTCAGAATCAATTTCGTGCATTCTTGTGTCATAACTAACATTTGAATACATATACATGTTTATGATGATGTATGTAATCTACCTCGACTATTTAATTAGATTTTCATTGCAGGGAGAAAGATTTACCATGATTAGAGTTTCAGTTTCATGAATTGGGGATTTTGAATTAAAGGTAAAATCGATCAAAATTAAGGACATTAGCGGATTCGTGAGGTCATGTATGATCAATCTGGACTATTCTTATGCGTTTTCTGGTGAAGGATTTGCAGGTTTGAATAAGGCAGGGCTTTAGCAACAGAGTAAAACCGTTGCCATAGGTTCATGTTCTTATTTCACGAAGAAGAAGAAGTGCAGGATCTGGGTGCGCGTTTGGTTCTTTTAAATCATGGTTAATTTTCAATATATTGTTTGTGTTGTATTACGTAGACAACAAATGGTCCATGGCTTAGTGGAAGCGCATATACGTTTGGTTCGTGGCCCCTCGTTACACCAGTTCGATCCCTGGCTGGGGATCTTTGTTTTTATTTTATCTGTGATTTCAGTTTCCCCAGGTTCTAGTGTTCGTGTCCAAAGATTAACTCATTATGTGTCCTAACTTCCAGACCATAGGATCACATCACCATCGGATCTAATGGCCAGGAGTTGCGCCTCTACCATGGGCACTCAAGGATCGTTCACACTGGATTATTACCAGGTTTCATTATTTATTTTTCTTATTTTGTATTGTTTATATTTAGGTTTAATTAATTATATTTAGGTTTAGTTAATTTGCTTAGGAATAAAATAATAGGATTAGACCAATGATTAACATTAGGATTATTTTCTGATTATTCGATTATGTTGAGTAATTTATTTAATTATTTTTAATTACAAAAACCTTAGAAAGTTAGTAATACATTAGGGTTTGCCCAATCCTACTGCCCATTGAGCCAAAAATTAATTCTTATTCAATCGATTCTTGATTAATATAATTTTCTCCTCGATTTGACTATACCTATTAGTCGCCTTGACGATAAATAAATTTAATCGAAATTAATTAATTTATTAATATTAATTTAATTAATTCTCTGTTTAATTCTCTTCTCGACCCGACTAAATCAATTAGTCGCATTAGACAAGAGATAAAAATATAAAATAATAAAACATGAAACTTAATTACAAATTTAAAATACATTCAATTTGCTGCCCGCGACAATCGAATCTATCGATCAGAGTAACCAGCAATGCCCCATTAATCCGTTAACTATAATGATCAAATCTATTGATCATCGCATCTAATGGTGACATATCAAACCAGGGTTGTACACCCAAATCTAAAACACACTAGACCACGACACTACGAATTTTCATCCTTTTCAATCGGGCAATTTAAAATGCCTTTCAAATCACAACTTCTAAAACTACGATAGGCCATTCAAAAATCCTTCAAACACCTCCATAATCAATTCTAAGGCGTACAACCCTGTGCCCGAACTATGTTGACTCTGATTCTCCCTAAGGAGATACGTAGGCACTTGGATAACCAAGGCGAGTCCCCTTCCCTAAAACCTCAATCCTTTCAAATCTCACTTTCTCCCCTGTTCATTTCCTTAGCTATTAAACCTTAAATTTTAGCCATAAACCTTTACTTTGAACATAAAACCTTAGGAAAGGGTTGAGGGTGCCTAACACCTTCCCTCGACCTGATTATAATAATCTTACCCCGATCTCTTAACTGCGTAGGGTTTCCTATTCGCCCTGGCAGAATAGGTGGCGACTCTAAACCTTTCAATTTTAGGGCAGGTTGCCATAACTGGCGACTCTGCCGGGGATAACTAAAAATGGTGAATTATTATGCTCCTAGGTTTTGGCAGGGTTTAGGTTTTTGGCGAGCTTTTTTAGGTTTTTGGCAAACTTTTTTAGGGTTTGGCAAATTTGCCAAAATTAGGGTTTTGGAGTAGGATTTAGGTTTATTTCTTTTTTTTATATTTAAATATTTAAATTTTTTATATATTTATTTACAATTTCTAAGATTCAGGGTGTTATATTTAAATATTGAAATTTTTATTTATTTATTTATTCATTTACAATCTCATTCATTTATATCAATTTATTTAAATATTTTTTATTAATTGAATATTTGTGTTTTATCGTATTCTGCTGGGATTATAAATTGCGTTAAAACCTAAGCGTGGGAATTATATTTAAGACCAGAGGGGAATTACATTGCCTACGAGTCTTATTATAATTCCACTCAGAGTGGGTTGAATATCCGGAAATGTCTGATACGAGGCTTGACCTTGTTAAGGGCTGGACTTGGTATTTAGCTGATCTCTCTGGGAACCTACCCCTAAAACTTGAACCTCGTGGATAAATGAGTTGTTCTAAAATCCAAAGAGACAAAAAGTCTCGGCGGCTACGAACGACCCCATGAGACCTTCTAGCACATACCAATGGGAAGGGTAGGCACCCTAAGTTGTTACGTCGAACCTATGAACCTAGGGCTTATGTGCTTACGTGCTTATTATATATGTGCATTTTATATACTGCGAATGCCTTCATTCTAATTTTTGCAGGTATTCCTACTCGTTCCCTTGCCTACAGGGACTCTATTTCTAAGACCATGTCCTTCCCACGAAGGACACCTTCATTTATGCACGTTGATTGGCCTCTCGATGGCCATGAGACTTAGTGACTGTCATGAACGATCACCCCGTTCCTGCATCTACGCACCCCCTAGCCTGTAGGGATTCTCTTTCTATATCTTTGTATTCTTACAACTACGTGTCCTTCCCACGAAGGACATCTTCACTAACGCACGTCAATTGGCCTCTTGATGGCCATGCGATCTAGTGACTGTCTTGAACGGTCACCCCGTGCTTACATCTTTCATCCCTATCCTATAGGGATTCTACTTCTAAAATCGCATCCTTCGTTCGAAGGACATCTTCGTTAGCATACGTCGATTGGCCTCTCGATGGCTATGAGATCCAGTGAATGTCTTGAACGGTCACCCCGTGCTTACTCCTACGAACTCCCTAGCCTATATGGATTTTCTTTTACGTCCATGTGTTTTTACAACTACGCGTCCTTCCCCTGAAGGACACCCTCATTAGCATACTTCAATTGGCCTCTCGATGGCCATGCGATTCAGTGGCTGTCTTGAACGGTCACCCCGTGCTTATTCCCACGCACCCTCTAACTCGTAGGGTTTGGATTTCCATCTATACATCTTTCATCCCTAGCCTGTAGGGATTTCTCTTCATCCATTATCGTCCTTAGATAGGTTGTGTTCCGCATAGAGAACCTTCTCACGAGGGACAACTTCATTGGTACAAGTCGAACGGCCTCTCGATGGCCATGAGATTTGGTGACTGTCTTGAACGGTCACCAGCCGCTACCTTCTGCATACTCCCTAATCTAAGGGATTTCTATTGGCGTGTCCTAACATCTATCTTGCAAGGATTTCACGAGGGTCTAATGTCGCCTCTAAGGCTATCCCTCGGATTATACGTCGTGCGTCTGCATTGCATACACGGAGTTATAATACAAGGAGTCTCTCGCATATGCATGCATTCGCATCTTCATGCATTCATACGTTCACATTTTCGCCCGCATTCACACTTACCGTGCTAGCCGATTTCCCGAGACTCACAAAGAAAAAGGATCGTAAACTACGGAGAAAGGAGGATTAATTAATGGGAATGAGCTTGGTCTCACAAAAGGAAAAAAGGTTGCCTTTCATCATGCCAGCCGCATGTCCATGCCTTTCCGTAACGAGCTTGTAAATACAATAAAGGTTGTCATCGAGAAAGGATTAGTTCAACAAAGAGTTCCCTCATAGATACACTCAAGGGGTATCTAGTCATAAAAGGGTTCGTCTTAGAACATATCAAATTTACAAGGATGCTCTACGATAACCTGGGGGCAAGGGTCAGTCCAACTGGGGCAATACCCTGAACAAAAATGCATAACTACAATGGAGGAAAGGCGACGTATGTTAACTCCACGCCAAGGGGCAAAAGGGTCATAGGCTATCTTTATCAATCTACAAACCCTGAAGGTTGCAATGGTGTGATACTATCCTTAGGAAAAGCAAAAGAGGTTCCGTCAAAGGAAACTCATGAAGTTCCGACACGACGAAAACCCACCGCTAACGATTTATTCCCAACAGGTTTGACATGTCCAAGGAGAACTCGAGGTTACCCTTCACTTCTACAAGTTCATCAACTAAGGAGTAAAACAAGGTCGATGGATCTACAAAGGAGGTTGCCCCTAGGATCAATAGGTGTTTACCATGCTCAGAATTTCAACCCCTATGATCGCTAAGTGTTACTCAAGATAAAAAGTTGTACCTTCGGATTAGCAATTCTAATGGGATGACCATGCAGGTTTTGGAGTCAATTCATCCGCTCGCGCACTTCTATTCTATTCTATTTCAAATTTAGGAATATTAACAAACTTAAGGGAGAATGACGAATACAAATAACTAAGTCCAGCTAAACATATGCTTTCAAGGTAAGACCGAACCAACGACGTACAGGCATTGTTTCAATTCCCAAACAGTGGAGATATAAGGATGTTAATCCCTCTTCACCCCCTCGAGCCAGGAGTTGGAGTTTGTTTCCACTTTTCAGATAAAACCTTGATTTTAACCAGGGGCAGGGTAGATTTCAATTAATTCAATGACGTGTTTTAGTTGTCAAGGGAATCCGTCAATCCAAGCAAGGTTCAAGCATATCTTCGTCCTCGCGTTCATCCAAGATTGAGGAAGCAATGGAGATAACATTCACAACATCTTCTTCCTCAATACACCATTCAAGATCGAGGAAGTATCAAGGTCGAAGCTTACAAATCAAATTCTACATGGCAGTCACAATATCCAAAATCCAAGGATCAAATCTCAAAAGGAGCCTTCAAAAGAAAAAGCGCCCGCTAAGTCAAAATAAAAAAAAACAAAAACGACTTAGGCTAAAATTAGGGCATCCCGATGAATCAAATTCAAAAGAATTGGTTCATGCAAAAATAAGGGATAAAAACAAAGGCGAAATACAGAGGATAATCTTGTGACTGCTAAACCATCAAAGCTTCACATCAATGTTTGGATCTTCATAACATTTTTTATCAATGCTTGGATCTCTACTAAAGCTTCTACTCAACATCAAAACTGAAACGATCCTCTTACAAACAAAGCACATCCATTGGATTAGGCAAATTTTTTAGGATCTGGAGAACATCAAGGAGAAAAGAGTGGGTTAAATATATTTTGAGCCTTGTATCCATTGTTTCTTAAAACCGTGAACCAGGCCAAATTACAACATTCAAAAGTCCTAATTTAGGCAAGGTTACCTATGAAAGCATATTAAGCAGGATTTTGTTATACTGACTCCTATGTTTGTTAAAACTATTTCTAACCACTGCGCTTCTTCAAGCATTCATTTCTAAATCATCTAGTCCTAATTCATAACAGACTTCGATTTCAAAACTTGCATACACATTGCATTGGAGTTACTTCTCAAATGGTACAACGTCATCTGCGAGTATACACTTAGCATCGAGGAGATCTCGAAATGGGTTAATCAAAGGTGATCCTTTTCTAATAAAGACTCTAGAATGGGGGGAACCACATCTAGGGGGTTCTCCTAAACAGGGGCAAAAGTTCAAGGATCACATGGGCATGCAATCGAACATCCTATTGACTAGGGGCATTCATCCTAAAGGTTCAATCGACTTGGGTCACATCTCGAAGTAATTAGAGGCATGTCAAACATGGGAGAAATTTAAAAGGATAGAACACCATAGATAACCCTCCATATCCTGGATATCAAGGGCATACCCTTCAATCTAAACGTCGAAGCATATGACAAGGTTATTTCTCGGGGAACCTCCTTCATAGATGGAGATCAAAGGCACCTTTCTTTCCCACGAAAATATTGGGGCAATGGATATCAAATCCATAAGACGCACAACAAAAGGAAAAGGTGTCTTCATACTTTACAACCTCGAATCAATCTTTCTCCTAACTACGATCTTCAAAGTTCAAAAAAACAGGGATTGGGAAGTCGCGCTAGCGTCACACCCTCTCAATCAAACCTACAACTCCAGTGAGCTATATACGCTTTGGTTGTCAACAACCTGTCATTGGAGCATCATGCAAATATACATAAGTCACGCATTGGTTGATACATCACACCATACCTTTTTAGGTAGTCTTCTTTAAGACAAATCTCACGATCCTTTCTAGGGACCTCTTCAGGTAGTCTTCTTTAAGACAAATCTCACGGTCCTTTCTAGGAACCTCTTCAGGTAGTCTTCTTTAAGAAAAATCTTACGATCCTTTTCAAGAACCTTTTCAGGTAGTCTTCTTTAAGACAAATCTCACGATCCTTTCTAGGAACCTTTTCAGGTAGTCTTTTTTAAGACAAGCCTTACGGTCCCTTCTAGGAACCTTTTCAAACAGTCTTTAAGACAAACCTTACGATCCTTTTCAGGAACCTCTTTAGGTAGTCTTTGTTAAGACATTCTAAGAACCTTTCTAGGTAGTCTCTTAAGACATTCCTTTTCTAAGAACCTCTCTAGATAATATTCTCTAAGACAATCATCGCCATTTCCAAAAACCTTTTTAGGCAGTCTTCTTTAAGACAATCTCTTTCCAAGAACCTTTTTAGGTAGCCTTTTTTAAGACATCTTTCAGCCTTTGTAGGTAGTCCTTTTTAAGACATCTTTCAACCTCTTCAGGTGGTCTTCTTTAAGACATTCTACGAACCTTTCTGGGTGGTCTTTTCTAAGACATTAATCGTCCTTCCCAAGAACCTTTTTAGGTAGCCTTTTTAAGACATCTTTCAGCCTTTGTAGGTAGTCTTTTTAAGACATCTTTCAGCCTCTCCAGGTGGTCTTCTTTAAGACAAATTTCTATCCTTGCTAAGAACCTTTTTAGGTAGTCCTTCCTAAGACATCTTTCAGCCTTTTCAAGTAGTCATCTTTAAAGACATTCCTCATTCATTGCTAAGAACCTTTTCAGGTAGTCTTCTTTAAGACAAATATTCATATCCATTCTAGAAACCTTTTCAGGTAGTCTTATAGAAGACATTACTTTGTTCCACTCATTACATCAATCAACATATACATAAGCATAAACATTATCCACATACATTACAAAGCCAGCATAAGCATAGTCGTGGTGCAGGTGCAAATATGGTTTAAACAGGTTCAAAAATCTTGGGATTGACATCAGCATCAGCATACATACATACATACATACATACGCATTAGCATATGCATATCATCTAGTGCATTCACATACTACAAAAGTTTTCCGACCCACATGTCGTGAGTTTCCAACTCTCGTGTTGTGATTGGTGTGTTTTCCGACCCTCGATTCATGGGTTTCCAACCCTCGTGTTGTGATAGGTGTGTGTTCCGACCCTCGAGTCGTGAATGTCCGACCCTCGAGTCGTGAGTCTCAAAAAAAGTGAATTCTTTTATGCAGGTAAGTTTGCTAGAACTATAGCAAATAATTCCTCTTATGCAGGTACGCTTGTCAGAACCATGGCAGGCAATTCCTTTGGTGCAGGTAAGTTTGCTAGAACTATAGAAATTGTTTTCTCTTATGCAGGTAAGCTTGTCTGAACCAGGGCAAGTAATCTTAATGGTGTAGGTGAATTTGTCCGAACCAGGGCAAATGATCCAAATGGTGTAGGTGAAATTTGTCCGAACCAGGGAAAATGATCCAAATGGTGCAGGTGAAATTTGTCCGAACCAGGGCAAATGATCTAAATGGTGCAGGTGAAATTTGTCCGAACCAGGGCAAATGATCCAAATGGTGTAGGTGAAATTTGTCCGAACCAGGGCAAATGATCCAAATGGTGCAGGAGAAATTTGTCCGAACCAGGGCAAATGATCCAAATGGTGTAGGTGAAATTTGTCCGAACCAGGGCAAATGATCCAAATGGTGTAGGTGAAATTTGTCCAAACCAGGGCAAATGATCCAAATGGTGTAGGTGAAATTTGTCCGAACCAGGGCAAATGATCCAAATGGTGCAGGTGAAATTTGTTCGAACCAGGGCAAATGATCCAAATGGTGCAGGTGAACTTGCTAGAGCTATAGCAAGTGATCCTTTTGGGGTTCACAAACTACGGAAACTTACTAAAACTATAGTAAGTGGGGTTCACAAACTACGAAAGCTTGCTAGCGCTATAGCGAGTGATCCTTCTGGGTTTATCACGTTAGTCCCTCGGCAGTGATCTTCTCCAATACTACAAAGGGTTTTACAAGGGTTTCTTCAATGGGGTTTATCACGTTAGTCCCTCGGCAGTGATCTACTTCGGAAAAACAAAGGGGTTTTACAAAGAGTTTTACAAAGGGTTTCTTTAATGGGGTTTATCACGTTAGTCCCTCGGCAGTGATCTACTTCGGAAAAACAAAGGGGTTTTAAAAAGGGTTTTACAAAGGGTTTCTTCAATGGGGTTTATCACGTTAGTCCCTCGGCAGTGATCTACTTCGAAAAAAACAAAGGGGTTTTGCAAAGGGTTCTACAACAAAATTTTCAAAGGTTTCTTCAATTGGGTTTATCACGTGAGTCCCTCGGCAGTGATATTCTCCAAAACATCATCAATAACACACAAAGGTTTTATTTTTCTTTTTCAAAGTTACTAACATACTTCAACTAACAATCATGCATCATTCAACTAACATACCTCATTCACACATAATGCATATACATACATCGCTCTCATTTATTTTGATAAGCTCACTGCATAATACATCGCATGCATCATAACATTGCATAAAATTCAGGTTGCCTTTTTAGGCCGTACTACAATCAAAGCGAGTGGTTCCTTTCGAAAGCATCTGCTTCACATTCTAAAAAGGAGGGGTATTTACCTTGGGTGGCATCTGTAAGCCCATCTCCCACGGAATTTCTTCCCAACAAAGGCAAATTTCAGGGCATTTCAGTGTTCAATCATCTTCTACCTTCAGATCACGATAGGCAGACGTGCCTATCCGACTCTTCAGGTTTAAGAAGATTGAACAGGGGCAGCTGTCATACCCCAAAATTTGCCCGATCAAATCTGTGTCTTTCAATTCATCAAAGGCCAAAATTAGGAGTCATGGGGTTTGACATTTCTATTGTCAAACCCGCTCTCTTATAAATTCGGTGAAAGTTCAAAAAGGGCAAAATGGTGAAACTTAAGTTTTGAAAAGACATGTGACCCACGATTTAAATTCGAGTATACTTGCGATTTTATTAAAAAAAACCTTAAGGGCCATTCCATGGCTTCATAATATTTTTTTGTTTATTTATTTAGGTTTTTTATTCATTTAATTACCAAATAAATAATACATAATATTTTTTTTTATTTATTTAGGTTTTTATTCATTTAATTACCAAATAAATAATAAGAAGTATGAATGAAATCTAAAAAAAGAAACAAAAAACATGGGACACAATATTTTTAAACCAAATCTGCCAAGGGAATTCGTGAGATTTATTTGGAGAAATCAACATGGGCCAAAATAAGAAGGTTTATATGAGATTTCCAATCAATTTTCAATAACACTGAATGATCAATTCTTGCCATCTTTGGTTACCTAATGCAGCCCATATATATGCACAAGGATTTGGGATCGAGGGGAGGAGGGTTGGTCGAAAAGAGGACCCTGTGCAGAACCTAAAAAAAACGCTGAGTTCAATGGCCATGGAAGAAGGAGTTGGAGGTTAATTCAAGTCCTCCCTCACATCCAGGAAGATCCCTCGCCCTCCTCTGTAACTAATGGCATCACTAACGCTGGTTATAGCATTCAGAATCGCCATATACAGTCACAGTTTGAAGGCTCTCAATTTCAGAATCAATTTCGCGCATTCTTGTGTCATAACTAACATTTGAATACATATACATGTTTATGATGATGTATGTAATCTACCTGGACTATTTAATTTGATTTTCATTGCAGGGAGAAAGATTTACCATGATTAAAGGTTAAATCTGTCAGAATTAAGGACATTAGCGGATTCGTGAGGTCATGTATGATCAATATGGACTATTCTTATGCGTTTTCTGGTGAAGGATTTGCAGGTTTGAATAAGGCAGGGCTTTAGCAACGGAGTAAAACCGTTGCCATAGGTTCATGTTCTTATTTCACGAAGAAGAAGAAGTGCAGGATCTGGGCGCGCGTTTGGTTCTTTTAAATCATGGTTAATTTTCAATATATTGTTTGTGTTGTATTACGTAGACAACAAATGGTCCATGGCTTAGTGGAAGCGCATATACATTTGGTTCGTGGCCCCTCGTTACACCAGTTCGATCCCTGGCTGGGGATCTTTGTTTTTATTTTATCTGTGATTTCAGTTTCCCCAGGTTCTAGTGTTCGTGTCCAAAGATTAACTCATTATGTGTCCTAACTTCCAGACCATAGGATCACATCACCATCGGATCTAATGGCCAGGAGTTGTGCCTCTACCATGGGCACTCAAGGATCGTTCACACTGGATTATTACCAGGTTTCATTATTTATTTTTCTTATTTTGTATTGTTTATATTTAGGTTTAATTAATTATATTTAGGTTAAATTAATTTGCTTAGGAATAAAATAATAGGATTAGACCAATGATTAACATTAGGATTATTTTCCGATTATTCGATTACGTCGAGTAATTTATTTAATTATTTTTAATTACAAAAATCACAAAAACCTTAGAAAGTTAGTAATACATTAGGGTTTGCCCAATCCTACTGCCCATTGAGCCGAACATTAATTCTTATTCAATCGATTCTTGATTAATCTAATTTTCTCCTCGATTCGACTATACCTATTAGTCGCCTTGACGAGAAATAAATTTAATCGAAATTAATTAATTTATTAATATTAATTTAATTAATTCTTTGTTTAATTCTCTTCTCGACCCGACTAAATCTATTAGTCGCATTAGACAAGAGATAAAAATATAAAATAATAAAACTTGAAACTTAATTACAAATTTAAAATACATTCAATTTGCTCCCGCGACGATCGAATCTATCGATCAGAGTAACCAGCAATGCCTCATTAATCCGTTAACTATAATGATCAAATCTATTGATCATTGCATCTAACGGTGACATATCAATCCAGGGTTGTACGCCCAAATCTAAAACACACTAAACTACGACACTACGGATTTTCATCCTTTTCAATCGGGCAATTCAAAATGCCTTTCAAATCACAACTTCTAAAACTACGATAGGCCATTCAAAAAGCCTTCAAACACCTCCATAATCAATTCTAAGGCGTACAACCTTGTGCCCGAACTACGTTGACTCTGATTCTCCCTAAGGAGATACGTAGGCACTTGGATAACCAAGGCGAGTCCCCTTCCCTAAAACCTCAATCCTTTCAAATCTCACTTTCTACCCTGTTCATTTCCTTAGCTATTAAACCTTAACTTTTAGCCATAAACCTTTACTTTGAACATAAAACCTTAGGAAAGGGTTGAGGGTGCCTAACACCTTCCCTCGACCTGATTATAATAGTCTTACCCCGATCTCTTAACTGCGTAGGGTTTCCTATTCGCCCTGGCAGAATAGGTGGCGACTCTAAACCTTTCAATTTTAGGGCAGGTTGCCACACAGCTCATCTTGCCCCTTGGACAAATTCAGGATCAAAGCTTGGAACTCAGCATTTTGAGCCTGGAGATTCTTGTCAGATTGTTCGAGATCCGTTTCCTTACTGAAATAAACAGCGAAAAGATAAGATATCTGCTTACGAAAACCTATGATGCTATGTTATGAATGATATGTTTATGCGTGCAATGTTTTCAAGGAGTTAAAGGATTTTTAACGCATTTTAAGGAAAAATAGAAGCAAAACAAATTAGTAACTTAATTGAAAACCAGTATATTATAAGTTTTATAGTTACATCAAAAGTACTGAAAACAATAATAAACAAAACAAAAGTAAATAGAAATCAATCTTCGAGTCGGCGTTTCCTTTTCAAACTCCTGATCTCTTCCTTATGAGCTTTGATCATTTCGTTCCTTTCTTGAACAAGTCTATCAATCTCTTTTTCCCATGAATGTATTTGATTTGGGGAGATAAAATCTTCGATCTTCCATTTACGGGAGAAATAGTCAAGCATACCGTCTCGCTCTTTAGCATCAGCCACTAACACTGTTTTTTCGGCCTTAACCTCACATAAGCGCTTTTCAAGATCATCTTTTTCTTGCCTCAAGCAAGCAACAGTAGCGGCAAGGTCTTCATCTGGAGCGGGTACATAAGGCTCCACTTCCACAGGAATGACTGGAGGAGTAATCCTTGGAACTATAGGTGTGTCAGACGGATATGGTATTCCAAACTTAACGACTCGGTCATAGATCCATCTAAAATAAAGGTCCGAAGGAATATAGTTTCTTAATCCCAAATCTCTTATACCCACCTTTTTTACCTCGTACCAAGCTTTAATGAAACGGCCCTTTTTCCGGTTGTATCGGAATCGTAGTCGAAATTTTTCGCACTAAGATATATGGAGCGTGGCCTATCTTTCAAAGCAAAAAAAACTGATGTCGAGCAAGGATAGGATTGTAAGTGATTCCCCCTCGGGTACCAAGAAGAGGCACATTAGGGAATTCTCTGCAATGATCAAATAACTGGATTCCCTCGAACTCTTTTTGATGCCAGATGATGTCATCATAAGAAAGCTTCATAATTCTCTGAATCCAAGTCAAACTTCTTCATTTCTTATCACTGATCGAGGCAAGTGCGAAATAAACCACTTGTGCAGAAGAGGAATACATCCGAGAACACAACCTTGTCTTTTTGATACTCTAGCATTGATGGAATGCAATAAATCACCAAGTAGAGTGGGAACAGGATTCTCGCTAAGGAAGATCTTAATAGCAGCCCTATCAACAACTTTGTCGCAACGGTGAAACAAAACTTGTCCTTATATCAGCAACGTTAGAACACTTTCCAAAGCATCCATGCTTAAAGCTTTAACAAAAATCTTGGCCTTCTCGTATAAGAAATCAATAGGTATTCCAGAATAGTCTCTTCTATTAACCCAGACCTTATTAATTTCCGCCCTTGGTAAGTGTAAAGCAGCAGCAATGTCTTCCAACTTAGAACCTCCTTCCTCACCCGTGTAAGGAATTTGATCAGGTATGGGAATGTCCATTATGTGAGAAAATTCTTCCAATGTTGGTACCAGTTGGAAATCTCTATAAGTAAAACAACGGAGGAGAGGATCATAAAATTGCATCATAGAATTGAGGAGAGCTTCATCCACTTTGGTTCGTACCAAACTTATCAGTTTGTTGAGAGACTCGGTGTGAACGAGAGAACCAGAAATATCATCACATAGAATCTTTAATGCAGTAGGTACTTTCTTGAAATTGAGAAAGAAAGGTTTACGGACTAGGATTTCTATATTCAGGTGACCTAAAAAACAAAATATGGTTAAAAACCTTTTACCTCCTTGAAATGGGTTAGTCATGTCATGAATGCATGTATGCATGATGCATCATAGAAAAACAAATCCACACAAATCACACAATTTTTGGCTTAAGGCTTGCATGGAGTATGATCAGGTGCCTTTCCCAAAGGTACTTCTATGGATAAGATTGAATTTAGTAATAGGGTTCTACTAGTTACTCCGAATTGTCAGCCCTTCTAAAGCACCCTCGGACATGATGCATTCGCACCATGCAATGATACTTTAAGAGAGAACCTATCTGAATTGTAGTATCGGGTAGCGACTAGGCTCTCAACATTTGTCAAGAGTAGTCCCCCCACTAAGTTCCTAAAGGCCATGATGGATTAAAGGTAACTAAAGGTCCTTGAGCTCCGGCGCACCCACAGGCACATACATAGACCTCCCTCATTTGAGAAAGGTGTGCATATAGCTATGGAGTTCTAACTCAAGCGTGAACTTCATATTGACTCATCTCCCACATATATGAAAGAGGTCGCCATGACTATGCCACTCCTATCTCAGGTGTACTTAAATCCGGGTGTAGGATTCGTCCTTCATTTAATTCCCGAAACAGCCCTGAAAAAATAAAGCAATCAAAGCAAACCATAGAAAACATTTAAATGATCCTAAACTTTTAAGGTAACCCCTCTTTTATTCGAAAATCCCCAGCAGAGTCGCCAGTTCTGTAATACGGTGAACTGACTTTAAAGAAATGTCACGGTAAGCAAGAATGGCCACCAAATTTTATTTTATCCAATTTAAAGAAAGGCTAAAAGAACAGAAAAAAAAACCTTTAAAAGAAATTTTGAGTTCGGGGGGTAATTTATACAAAGGGAAGGTGTAAGGCACCCTTTGCATCCATGGTTTTCCATGGGCTCTTAATTGCTTAGCTCACTTTGAAATGTTTGAAATGAATAAAGAAAAATATTTGAATAAGGACTTTAGCTTGTAAGTAAGTGTAGCCTTTTTGAAGGTTTTTGATAAAGGGTAAGAAAAAGATTTAAACCAGAGCAAGCAATTAGGAGATAATTACCCCTATTAAAAAGGTTCTTTTAGCCTTTCAGGGCTATCCTTACCATAAGAGGGTAGGAAGTCCTTTTATTGGAGGTTGAAGGGTCATCGAAGTTATCGTTCGCCATAAGACTGTCCCTGCCATGAAGAGGGCAGGTAGTCTAAGGGAAGGATAGAATAGTCTTTTTAGGCAACCAAAGAGGATGCCTCAGCAATCGAAAGGGACTATCATCATCATATCGTAGGCAACCTCGAGGGACGAGATCATATAACCGAAGGCAACATCGAAGGGACTTATGATCTTTAGTGATGAGAATGAACTGAGGGCAACATTTGCTAAGGCATCCTCGTATCCGAGGGACTTGACTATTCTGTAATAAACGAGGCAGCAAATACAAGGCAACAGGCAACAGGCAACAGGAGGGGTTACCATAAAAGGTGTGTGGGTGCACAATCACGTGATTCAATTCAGATAATTATCTTTTAATTAATGACCTAAATTATTTCAAGGTTTGCACTCCCTAAGATTACTAACCATGCAGTAATAATCAATAATAATGTAATAGCATCACAGTTTAAGTGCCTTCAAGGCCAAACAATACAAACCAGGAGCAGTTACAAAATATATCATCATGGGGAGGGGGAAAAAGCAATTTATAAGATAAACCAGAAAACTAATAGGCTAACCACAAGTAATAATATCAGGGTTAGAGATTAAATGAGAATAAGTTTAGGGTTATCAAAGGTTTGAGCTTTAATCGGTTGGCCAACCCTGAAAATTAATGAAGGAAAAATAAAAAGGGTGAGTGCATTACAAATTCATTGGCGATTGAAGCAAACCCTATTTTAATTCAAAATGCCAAATAAAAATATAATGGTGTTAAATTAAATTAAAAATCATAAACTTAGCTTTTCGATCTGGTATGGCGCGTGGCTGAAGGATCTTGGTTAACCCTTAAAATTAGGCGCGAAGAAGAGAAACGTTAGTGCATTAACTGATCTACAACCCTGGTTACCGGGGTAAATCAGGGTTAGAAACCATTAAATAAAAATAAGATTTGAATAATGCCAAAAATTAAAGAAAAAAATCGAGAGTACGATTTAATATGTCAATTAAATAATTAGGGATTAAATCCTAAGTATTTAATCGATTAAAAGCATTTGGAAAAAAAAGAATTGGATTTAAGATAAAAAAACAATTATAAAAAATCGAACTTTCGATAAAATAATTATAATTTTATAAAAAACTAACTTTTTAGATTAAGTAAAAATAAAATAAAAGTAATTATAATAAAAGAAATAAAAGAAAAAAAGAATAAAAGGAATTCATATAATTATAAATAAAAAAAATTAGAAAATCTTAGCTGCGATCCTGTGTGGCATGCCTCCGAGGGTGTATGATGGACTGCCAGCTTGGTGAGCGTTGGATTGAGGGAGCCAGAGATCCTGAGGCTGTGGCAATGAAGGTACACGCTATCACGTATGTCTTAAAGCACCAGATCCCCGAGTTCAAAAACAAAACACGCGCGCATCCTCGGCCAATAGGGAGAGGCCACGTCTTCGCCTTCTTCATCAGAACACCTTTTACAGCGCTATTTTGCAGAGAGCTGTAAAAGCTTTGACCCTTTAACACCTGTTCTCAATGAATACATGCAAAACACACTAGAAATATTGGGCGATACCATGAATCAAATTGTTTCATTCATACAAATCCAATGATACTTGTTTTGTGGCCTAATTTTTCCTGAATCAAAAAGCCCTAAATCGCAACTAAAAAACCCTAACAATGGTAATCGGATCGGAACATGCATAAAAACATAATTAAACGTCCAGAAACCATCAATACACCATACCACACAAATATATGCAATTAGATTTCAATATGAATGCATGAATTAACAGAATCGAAGAATCTTAAAGAGACACAAACCGTGACAATATGGAGATGATTCAGGTGCTTCTGGCTATGGAATTGAATGTGTTCACGTCCAAAAAACTTCAAGGAATGGAATAGGATACTTCCCTTGGCCTGAATCGAGTTAGAACCTGGAAATTGAAGTTGAAGTTTTCTTGACTTTTTATGAATCCGGCTAGGGTTCTTGGATGCTACCAAATCGTCCCCTTGCAATTTGTAGAGGTTATGTACTTATAGTGGACTGGTTTAGGGTAACAAAACTAGATCAAATCTTCTTGCATCATGAAATTTGATTGTGATTGGAAATTCAATCTTAAACTTTCTAATTATGGCCAAATATCAATCTTTTCCTCCCAATCCCTTCTTGCACGAAATATGTATCAAATATGGGGTGTTTGGATGATTGATTAGGATTGAAGTTAAAATAAAATCAAATCATTTCAATTTTTTCTCCAAATATTGATTTAAATCCATGATTTTAATGAATAAAAATTCAAATAAAATCAAATATCCATCATATTTTCGTGGCTTTCGAATTAGAGCTTCTAGATAACTTGTATAGCAAGATTGGATCATAAAAAGTTGGGCCCTTTTACAAGAAAATTTATTTTGAAGCCTTTTATTCCACATTTTCTCCTTCAAAATTAACCAACTTTGACAAGGCATATCTCCCTCAATTTTTAAGGTATGGAAGAGTTCTAGGACTTTTTGGAAACCTCAAGATGTCTTCTACAAGCCACTTTGGAAGCTATTTTCCATTTGAAGAATTTATCTTGATGATATGGGCTTTGACAAAAAACTGCTTTTGGTTGACTTTCAAAAAGGACCTATAATCTTTTAATCCATATCTTTCAAATGAAGCATTTTTAGACTTGGCATGTGAGAGACAAAGTTGTAGAGAATTCAATTTCCTTCAAATTTAGCTTTGGATGGAAAATTTTTGATGTTCCATTTGAAAGTTATGGCTGGTCAAAGTTTAGTTGACTTTTAGTCCAAAAACCCTAATTTAGAAACTTTGAATTTTGTTGATTTCTGAACTTTTCTTGATGAATCATGATCAATCCTTGATCAAATGATGAATGATACTTCAAAATAAGGATGTTGACCAAAAATCAGGAGTTTTGACTGTACTTTGACCATAGTTGACTTTTAGGTCAAACCAGTTGACTGTTGACTTTCTAATCATTTGACTGAGCAATCCTTAGAATTGAAGCTTGTACTTTGCCATAGAGATAGTTTGAAACATCATAAGCCATATGAAATCCATTGGAGACTTTGATTCATTGATTTTCTTCAGAGAAGTCAAAACCCTAGTTCATTGATCCCTTGTTTAGGAAGATGTATCTTTGAGTTTTGAACTTTGATAGGAGAAATGAGATGGGCAAATTTTGGGGTATGACAGTTGGACTTGAGATAATTCAACAGACTATAGATAAGATTAAGATGATTCGGGAGAAGATGAAGGCTTCTCAGATTCGTCAGAAGAGTTATCATGATAAGAGGAGGAAAGCACTTGAGTTTGAGGTTGGAGATCATGTGTTTCTTAGAGATACTCCAGTAACGGGTGTTGGTCGAGCGTTGAAGTTGCGTAAGTTTACACCGCATTTTATTGGTCCTTATGAGCATTTTTAGTATTTATTATTTTATTAGTTATTTGGGAATTCTGAAAAAACATTCCAAAATTTTTGCTTTTTCCAAGATTTGAACCTTTGCCACTACACCACTTCACAATGCTACTAATTGGTTCATTCAATTTTATTATTATTATTATTATTATTATTATTATTATTATTATAAACACATACCACATAAATTTAACAAGCTCATTTTTATTAGTTAAAATCTAAACAAAACCTGGGTTTGGTAAGGAAGTGAGAAACAAAATAAAAACATAACACATAAATTTAACAAGCTCATAACACATAAATTTAACAAGCTCATTTTTATTAGTTAAAATCTAAACAAAACCTGGGTTTGGTATGGAAGTGAGAAACAAAATAAATACATACCACATAAATTTAACAAGTTCATAACACATAAATTTAACAAGCTCATTTTTATTAGTTAAAATCTAAACAAAACCTATCAAATTATTTGAATCCCGTATAAATTAAGAGGAGTCCCTGTAACCAATATAAAAGATGTGTTAGACATTTGTTAAATAGGAATGAAAAGAAATAGCAAATATATATAAAGAACTAAAATTCTCTAACTCACTTGACTTTGAATTTTACAAAATATAAAAAATTCCAACAGCATATAAGATATGACTTTTTAAGACACAACAAATAGTGGGAGGTAGTGGAAAAACATATAAATTTTTAAGGGGACAAGATTCTCCAAATTTTGTATAGAGAAAAAGAATTTCATCAGTATTGTCAAAAACAAATTAAACTCTTGGCAAAAGTAGTAATATAAAGTAGTAAATTTGGGATTTTCCTCAGTCAATTCAATTCAGTTATATAAAGTAGTAATAATAGTAATTATAATAATAATAATAATAATAATATTGATAATAAAATTGAATGTAATGATTAGCAGTAATTGTGAAGTGGTGTAGTGGAGAGTTGTTATTTTTTGCAACTTAGATGACATGGGTTCAAATCTTGGCAAATGCAAAAATTTTGGAATGTTTTTTTCACAATTTTAATGAACTTGAAGATGAATGTGTGCCACGCCTATGACTCAGCGCCACATCAGATGTCGGCATGGAAAAGTTGACGCCGTTAACAAAAATTGGACGGAAAGGACTAACGTGGACCTTTTTGAACAATTAAAGGACCACTTTGACACTTTTTAAAGATAAGGGACCAGAATGGACCTTGGGGTATAGTTAAGGAATCAAAAAGGGTATTTTGCCTTTTATTAATTATTATGTGGTATGATAATTGATTAAATATGTGTTTTGTGATATATGTGTCTTGGATTATTAAGTGTGAAAATAAGAATATAAGCTAATTGGGCATATGTAGAGTTAGTATGAGAAATAGTGGATGTGTTAATTAGTAAGCCCATTTAGAATAATGTGTTAGTGGAATTTTCACAAAAAGAGAGAAAAGAGAAAAATAGTAAAAGAAGAGAAGAAAAGAGGAAAAAGATGAGAAAGAAGAGAAAAGAGAAAGGGAGAAGAAAGAGGCAACCCTAGGTTGAATATTCTGAACCAAGGTAAGGGTGGGTCTTCATCTTATTATGGGGAATATGATGTATGACTAATGGGTAGTAACATGTGTAGGATTTGGGAATTTGAAATTCTAAGTTTTGACATGTTAGGTTTTGATTTGAATCCATGAAATTGATGTTTGAATCATGTTTCCATGTTAGTAATCGATGCTTAAATGTTGTGTTAATGATATGTAATGTTGGATTGTTGATATAAGAGATTTGGGTATGTTGGGACATGTTTGAAAGGGCTTTAGAATGAAGAAAACTAAGTATTTTCGTCACAATTTCTGTGGTAATCGATTACCACTTATTGGCAACCGATTACCAGCTTAAAAATTGAGTTTTTTTTTAGTTTTCTGGTGCAATAATCGATTATCACGTATCAGTAATCGATTACCGCAGTCTGATAGTGAAATTTTTGTAACTCCGTTTGGGTCCCCGTTTGAAGCGTTAGGCAGCTAGCGCAACATTATTTTCAATAAAAATAGTTTTGTTAGCAGTAGGTGATTTAGTCATTGCGTGGTTGCGTAAATGACATGTATGTGGGTATATATATATATGTTGAGAATTGGTGACTAATGGGAATAACATTGTTTGGCTTTGTTGCTATGTGTATTTGTGATATGTTGAGATGGTTAATACTATGTGAATGCATTGTTGGTGATGATAACATGATATATGTTTGTTTGTGAAAAAAGGTAAGATAATTTATGTGTGAGGGATTATGTGATATTTACTTGTATGATTAAGATTTGGTGATGATCTTAATTGCATATGGTTCTTTTGCACATGCATTCATGGGGAGCTTATACTCCGATTGGTGGTTCTAATCCTAATGGGGATCTAGAACGGGACTATATGTTCATGGGAAGCTTATTCTTTCAGGGGGAGCTTATACTCCTGTTGGTGGCTCAAATTTGGAGCGAGGTGAACCTGATGTTCACGATTGGTACCACATGCACGAGTTGCATTGGAGTCACATGTGTCGATGTGAATGTTATGTTTTGGTGTAAGATATGTGATAATTGAATTGATTGCTACATTTTGATAATTGTGATTGATTATCTTTGGTATTTTGAATCCTTGAGCAATGTGATATATGTGGATATATGAGATATATTGAAATATGTTGAATACATGAATATGTGAAGTGTGATGAATTCGATTGGTAAATGTTTTTTATGCATTGCTTATTATTATATATTTCTATAATGATGTAAATTTTCACCCTTTTGTTGGAATGATGTTTTATACAACATCGCTTAGGTTCCGAATGTAGCGATGCTTCTCACGAGGATTAGTTGGAGGAGTTAGCTTTTATTTATCATATTACTAGGTAATGAGTCAATGTTCTAGTCATGTAACACTGGGGTTTATTTGAACTCATGTTTATTTAAGAGATGTGAATATACTATTTTATATTTAATGATGTGGTGAGATTATGTGATGATTGACCTATGTTGCATAATATTTTGATACATGTTATATTATGAGACTTGATTATTGGTATCAATTGAGAAATGAATGAATTTTGCTGTGATATGCATATGAAACATAAAATTTAAATATGTGTTATGATTATGACCATGAGTATGTTATTTCGTTTTGTTTGTTTTTTTTTTTTGAAATACATGTGACACCCTTTAAAGATATGCATACTATTTAACTCTGATTATGCAATATTATTTTTATGGGGTTAGAGGGTGTTACAACAACCATGTCCAGAAATACATCAGATAGATAGATACAAAACGGTTATGGAAAAACATCAGAACGAAAGATGAATGTATGAAACAGGAAGGGGCAAAAATGATTGTAAAAGTCATTATTCTAAAATAAATTGCATACCTACAAAACCATGCAACCAACTACGTGTACACATGAGAGCTTGGATTTTCTCATCTTTCAAAGAGCTTCTATACTTGTTCAAAATCCAAGCGCTAATGCTAAAAGCAGATTCCAACGCCACGATAGTTATTGGAATGCTTATTTTATCACAAGCCATGTTTGCAAGATCAGAACATCTTCGACTTCTCTATTTCTAAGAGTAAGCAATGGCACCAACAATAAGAAAAAAACTAAAATTTTGAGTGAAAGTAAGATATATCAATAATTGGAAATAAATAATATACTAAAATTAAGTGATTATACTAAAATTTTATGAAAACATGTCAAACTAATATTTATCAAAACAAGTGAAACTAATATTTATTAATTCTATTAAATAAAAATTATTGTTTTCAATAAAAACCATGTAAATAAATCAAGTTGTGAAGGTAATTGAAAGCATTTAAATGCACTAGTATATCTCACAGTCTTAGCTAAATTCAAAGCATGTGTTTGTGGTAGTTGAATGCACTAGTTAATTCAAAGCATTAAAGGCATTTACGCACTTATCATTTAAAAACATGTGTTTGCAACCTATAACATAATATTGGTAAAATTTCACAGTTTTTCTCACCGCATCGGTAAAGTTTCAATTTTAATTGTCAAAAATCATAAGCAATACGCATATTGCTGGTAACGTAGCGTCCAATAACAGCTAGAAAAATAACAACTAGAAGGTAGGGTTGCGATTTCTAAAAAAATATTGTAGAAAAACAATACCTTTATTGCTTACTAGTAACAATTTTTATAAACAAAATAACAACTAGAAAAATACATAGCATTGAAAAATATTGTTGTAAAAAAATTCACTTGTTTTGCAAGCTCAAACGGTGACGGTAATGTTGTTCGATGGATAGGGTTGCGATACACAACGAAGCTTTTTTTTCTCGTAAGTAGCAATAGCAAGCAAGTAGCAACTAAACTGAAACAATATTTTTTTTTGTTTTTATTTGGTTGGTTGACTTAGACACATGATAGGTCAGCTGGTATAAACTTTACCCTCATATCCCTACATTTTATGAAAAATATCAAATTTGCTCTCGTATATTTTAAACTAATTTACCATTTTACTTTTTACTATTCATTTGAAATTTCTAAAAATTTACACCCTTACGTATGTGTACCAGATTACTTCCGGTATGACTTCCGGTACGTATTTGTTGTGTACTAGATTACTTGCAACAAGTTATCTGATTTGTAGTTTTTCTTCCATTAAGAAAACATGGAAAAAGAGTTCTGATTTTGGTTTGAAATTTTATTGTACCGGAAGACTTGACAAATGTATTCCGGTTTACATTTTGTTGTGTACCAGAACACTTTGTGCCAAGATATCCGATGTTCATTTTCTGTGTAGCGGAACACTTAATGGTAAGATATCCGGTTTGCATATTTTACCATTTTTTTATGCTACAGGCATGGAAATTCCTCTACAAATATGCAATAAAAATCAAAATATGTGTAGATACCTCTAATGCATTTCCCACTACACACCGATTTGTTACACGAGAATAAGTGATAAGGTGGATTAAAGAGGTTGGAATTAGAAATAATGTAACTTTTACTATCACTCGTTCAGATACTGAAACACACAAGAGAGAGAGATAGAAACAATAAAATAATATTTGGTTGTGATAAAGATGGGAAATACAACGATACATATAGTGGAACACAAAGTGCGACTAAGAAATGTGGATTTCCATTCAAAATCAAGTCGACCCCGACAAAATATGGGTCTGGATGAAAGGTTGATGTAAAACGCGGACTTCATAACCATGGTTTACGTGACAAGATGACATTGATTAATCAAAGAAAAAGATAGTTATTTTCGGATTGATGAGAACGGTGTCATGAGATGTCGTGATCAAGTTTGTATTCCTAATGTTCGGATTTGAAAAGAGGATTTTGGATGAAGGGCATCGTAGTTGTTTGAGTATTCATCCTGGTGCTACTAAGATGTATCAAGATTTGAGAAGGATATTTTGGTGGCAATGTATGAAGAAGGATATGGAGGAATTTGTTTATTCGTGTTTGACTTTTCAGAAGTCAAATATCGAACATAAAAAGTCGTCTGGTTTGATGCAACCGTTATCTATTCCCGAGTCGAAGTGGGATAGTATCACTATGGATTTTGTTTCGGGTTTGCCGATAACATCGAGTAATTGTGTAGCGTTTTGGGTCATTGTGGATAGGTTGACGAAATATGCTCATTTTATTCCGATGAGGATGGATTATTCTATGGAGAGGCTTGTTCAGTTGTACATCGAGAAGATTGTGTGTTTGCATGGTATTCCGTCGAGTATTGTTTCATAGAGGAATACAAGGTTCACTTCGAGATTTTGGGAAGGTTTGAAAAGTGCTTTGGGTACGAAGTTGCATTTGAGTTCGGCGTATCATCCGCAAACTAATGGTCAAACGGAGGAGGCTCTTTATGGGAGAAGGTGTAGAACTCCTTTGTGTTAGTATGAATCAGGAGAGAGTGCTGTAGTTGGACCTGAGTTAATTCAAAAGACTATGGATAAGATTAAGATGATTCAAGAGAAGACGAAGGCTTCTCAAAGTCGTCAAAAGAGTTATCATGATAAGAGGAGGAGGACTCTTGAGTTTGAGAAGGATGATCATGTGTTTCTTCGAGTTACGCCAATAACGGGTGTTGGTAGAGCTTTGAAGTCGCGTAAGTTGACTCCGCATTTCATTGATCCTTATCAGATTTCGAAAAGCGTAAGTGAAGTGGCATATCGGATTGCATTTCCGCCGTCTTTTCTAATCTTCATGATGTGTTCCATGTGTCTCAATTGAGGAGGTACATTGCGGATCCATCGCATGTTGTTTAATTAGATGATGTTCAAGTGAGAGATAATTTGACGGTTGATACCTCACCTATGCGAATTGAAGATCGAGAGGTGAAGAAGCTTCGAGGTAAGGAGATCGCTTTGTTGAAAGTGATATGGGGTGGAGTTTCCGACGGCAATTTCACGTGGGAACTCGGGGATAAGATGAGGGAATCGTATTCTGAGTTGTTTGTTTGAGGTAATTTTCGAGGCCGAAAATCTTTTAAGTGGGGGAGAGTTGTAACACCTTATTTTTATTAGATTTTATTTAATTAGGATTATTTGATATTTGATAATTGTTTGTGTGTTTTATTTAATTATTGTTTGAGTGTTAATTATTTAATTGTGTGGTAATATATCATTTAGCTAATTAATAAATGGTAGAATTATATTAGAATTAGCTATTGGGCTTAGTTGCATTAGAAATGAGAATAGTGGATGGGTTAAGCCCAATGAGATAATGGGAGTTAGAAGAGAATTTTATGAGTTAACCTAAATTAGGAAAAGATAGAAAGATAGAAAAAAAAAAGAGAAAAGAGGCATAGAGAAGAGAAGAGGATAAAGTATAAGAGGAAGTAGATTCTTGAAGAGGATGGATTAAGAGCTAGAGGTAAGGGTTAGAATCCAAATTCTTGTAGAATCTATGATTGGGTAATGTATGTGTTTGTGTGAATCTCTTCAATCTTTGTAATTTCATGAAAATGTATGAACCCTAAATTTTGTGCTAATTTCTATGGATTGACATGATTAAACATGATTTTGATGAATGTTATGGTTCAATAATGATTAATGCTGGTTGTATTTGATGTTTATTGATGTTTGGAAGTGATTTGGAATAGTGGATTGTGCATTTCGCAGTTCTGAATGTTGCTGTGTTTTTCTTTGAAATCGCAGGTTCGCTAAGCGGCTTCAGGCTCGCTAAGCGGATGCTGTTTGTTTTTTCAAAAATAAAGAAGGCTCGATAAGCGGAGCTCAGAAGTGGTTCACTACTGTCTTTGTCCGCTTGAAGCGAGGTTATTGAAATTTCAATTCCATAAGCGCGCTTGAAGGTCGCTAAGTGGACCTTGCAGTATGGAACTTTTCCAAGCTTTGAAATGTTGTATCTTTTGATCCGTAACTCCTTTTTACGTGCCGTTTGAAGCATATTGAAGCTAAAATGATTGTCTACATGATAAAATAGGACTGGTTGGCATTTGTGTAATTAATTATGATGTTAATTGAGAATAACGTGTAATTATATGAGTATGATATGGATGAATTATGTATGATCAATGTTCATGGATGTATTGTGTGATATGATAATCGTGAATTATGTGATTGATTTGCTAAATGTTAATTGGTGTTTGAGATTGGATTGAATGTCATCTTGTGTAATGTTGTGCAATGTTGTAAAGATGTGATTGTGTAGTTTAAGAGATAGAGAGATTGTCTTAAATGCATGAGTCTTGTTTTGTTGCGCACGTACACAAGCATGAGTCCTTGAAAGTGGCAATGTTGGGTAATCTCGTGAAGGTTATTTACTTGTCCTAAATCTAACGCCGAATGAGATTTGAAAGCTTAACGCGGAATAAGGCTTTTGAGGTGGTTATCTAGTCTATAAAGGAAAGACAAACGGCATGACCGGAAATGGTAACGGATGGGATCCACATGCATATTGCATAGAGTCTCACTTGAGTCGCACGTGTCGGTGTGAATTGTGTTTTGTGTGATTTTGCAATATGATTGGCGTGGATTAATCATGTGATAAGTGATGGATAATGTAGAATTTCGTGTAATACTTGTATACTTGATGGCATTTCATTAGTGGGTTACAATTGTTGAATTGGTAATTAGATATAATTACTTGAATGATGAAACTTGGTGGTTTAATGATGAAACATGTTAACTTTGATGTATGATGATAAAAGCATGTTTATGAAGAGTGATAATTGTGAAATGTATGCTTGTTTATGTTGCATTTCCCATTATTATATTTTCTATGATAATTTGAATTCTCACCCTTGTGTTTGAATGTTGCCCTTTATTGGTAACCTGCAGGTTCAGACGAGTAGTTGCTTGTCCGAGGACATAGCCGAGGAGCTCCGAGTTTTCTTTATTTGATTAGGCAGTGACTCGATGCTCTGGTCATGTAACACTGGGTTAAGATTAGTGGTGTTGAACTCATGTTTTATTCGGATTTGTATCTTGATGCTACCTTTCTACTTCGCATGATGTTTATTGTGGTTATGAGAGGCCTTAGTGCCAAATATTTTGGATATGATTCTGTCTTGGATATTATTTGCGACATGATCATGGTATGGGACATGGATCATTATGAAATTCATGAGTATTCATTATTTCCGCTGTGTATGCATATTCTTAATGAATTATGTTAAGTAAGATGTGTTATTATGATGACTAGATGGATTGTATAATTATGGATGTATGTTTGTTGGTTTTTAAAAGCTTTTAGTTTTTGAAAACGTTGATGTCACGCCCCTGTTATATGCATATTTACTCTGGATATTGTTTATTATTATTAATTTGGGGTATTAGAAAGGGGTGTTACAATAAACACAGGAGTAAGTTACAAAAAGAGATAAGAGATGTTATGCTTACTGATGTAGAAAAAATATGCCTCGGAAATGTGTCTCTTACTTTCATATTATTTGGGTTAATAATTTCTTAGTCCAAAACAAGTGTTTTTATTAAAATTAAAAGAAAAATATTCAATATATTCAAAGAAGATGCACTCATATAATAATAAATATTCTCGACAAGCTCAATTGTTTCAATTTGGGCCAATCCTCTCATAGGTACCAAACGGCCCAAAAAGCATTGGCCTAATCCATGGAGTCAGTAGGAGGAAATCTCCCATTCGACCGGGCACGGCTAATCAGTGGGTCTCCCACAGCTAAGAGCTATCCGAGCACGTTGGGCGCACGTCCCGCAAACGACTAGTTCCTCCTGCTCGGCTAGCCTGGACCTAGTCAACGGTTTCCTATATTTTGGGCCCTGGAATTACGCCCAGGTCCACAAATATAGCGTGACTCAATCCTCACCGAAAAGAACACTACAAATAGCCCTCTATCTCTAGAGGGCAAGGTAATCCAAACTTTTCCCAAACTTCATACGAAGTGCCTTGCAGGTACAATCTCATTTTTTCTCTCATCCATCACCGAAGATCAAGTTGTTTGTTGCTCGCCACCTGTTATGCACAAACCGAACAATAACTTTATTGCCAACACCTTCAGCAAGTCATTTCTTCGTTGAATTAGGAAAAATACTTACATAGGCACAATCATAACACTTGAATTTACATACAACCAATCACAATTTTTTTATTATTAAAAATAAAAATTAAATTGTCTCTCTTCTTCGTTATCACAACCACCCCATAATTCCAATTAAAAACAAAATTTAATTTTAAATAAATTTAAATTATCTCTCTTCTTATTAATTGTTTTTAAAAATATAGATTTAAGCACGTATCCATGCAAATATTTCTCTGATATAAGAAGAAGAAAAATACTATTGAACTATATTAGTCTTGTATATAGTTTTACACATAAGCTTTATTATTATGTATAGATAGTATATATAGATTACAAGCTGAGGTGGCAGCTGCATATTGGTTAACACCATTTGTATATATAGTGATGTATAGCCACTCATTCATTCAATGAAGATAACAGATATTTTACTCACTTCTTCTTCAATGAGCACGTTTCTTGTTCTGTTACATTGCTCTTGTGCGTTTTGTGTGAGATCCTCCATTATCGACATGGTATCAGAGCTTACAAAGCTCTGGTAGCCACTATCCTTCTCTGTTTTTCATTCTTCTTTCTTCACGATTCTTTCCTCAATCCTTTTCTCCGTGAATCGTTCGTTCTTTTCTTCCTTCTTGAATCGTTTTCAATGGCGAACCAGAGCTATGCCGACTTTGTAACGAACTCTGCAAATCCATATTACCTCCATCCGAATGAAAATCCAGCTCTTGTTCTGGTTTCTCCACCATTAACTGATAAGAACTACCATACCTGGGCGCGTTCGATGCAGATTGCTTTAATCTCCAAGAACAAGGAAAAATTCATTGATGGAACCCTAACCAAACCTCCTGTTTCAGATCCTCTATATTCTCCATGGATCAGGTGCAATACCATGGTTCTTGCGTGGATTCAACGATCTATCTCGGAGTCGATTGCGAAATCTGTCTTATGGATCGATAATGCAGCAGGTGTTTAGAGGAATTTGCAGATTCGGTTTTCTCATGGCGACATCTTCCGCATATCTGACATTCAAGAGGATCTCTACAAGTTCCGCCAAGGTACTCTCGACGTCTCTAATTACTTCACTCAGTTGAAAGTTATGTGGGATGAATTAGAGAACTATAGGCCAATTCCTTTCTGCTCATGTGCAATTCAGTGTTCTTGTGGTGCTATTGCATCAATCAAGACCTATAGAGAGCAAGATTATGTTATCCGCTTCTTGAAAGGTTTATCTGAGAAATTTGCCCATTCTAAGTCACAGATCATGATGATGAACCCTCTGCCCGATATCAACTATGCTTTTTCCCTTGTAATTCAACAAGAACGAGAGATGCTTAGTTCTATTTCTGTTGACATTACTGCTAACAACAATGAGGAAGTTACTGCTCTACAGGTTCAATCTCATGAAGGAACCTCCACTACTAAGCATGCCAACTTCAATTTCAGAGGCAAGAATCAGGGGAATTCTAATTCAAAAGGCCACAGCAGGGTTTGCACACACTGTGGAAGAACTAATCACACGATAGAGACTTGTTTCCAAAAGCATGGTTATCCACCGGGGTTTAACTCATACAAGGGCAAGGGCAAGGCACAGACATCTGCAGCAGCTCACAATGCCTCAGAAACCTCTCCTCAGGGTACCACTTCTCCTGCGTTTGGATTCACTCAAGAGCAGTATAACAATCTCATGGCCTTGCTTCAACAGTCAAAAACCACACCCACAGTTCATTCAGTTTCTACATCTCCCTTTGCTATGCAGTCTCAAGCTTCTAACATGAATGGTAAGCATCCTAATCTCTGGATTTTAGACACAGGTGCTACTGATCATTTTTCTTTTAACCTTTCTTCTTTTACTGATTATAAGAACATAGTTCCTATTCCTGTTAGTCTTCCCAATGGATCACAAATTGTTGCTTCCATTTCTGGTACTGTTGCTATTTCTCCCTCATTAATTTTGCATAATGTTCTCTACATCCCTAGCTTTCACGTCAACCTTATCTCTATTGCAAAATTGGTAGATAGCAATGATTGTTATGTCCAATTCAATGCTAATGCCTGTCATGTTGTGCAGAATCATTCCAAGGAAATGATTGGTACAGCTAACTTGACCAGAGGACTTTATGTTCTTGACTCCAATGCTCATCATTCCACAAACTCTTCCATTTCTCTTAATTCATGTAATCTTTGGCATTTAAGATTAGGCCATATTTCCAATATAGGTTTACAAGCTATTTCCAAAGTTTTTCCTTTCATTCATTGTAATAAAGATATTGTACCTTGTGACTCTTGTCACTTTGCTAAACAAAGAAAACTCCCTTTTCCTAATAGCACTTCAAATTCTTCTGCTCCTTTTGATATTCTGCATGCTGACCTATGGGGGCCTTTTGCCACTGTTTCTACTTTAGGACATAGATACTTTCTCACCCTTGTTGATGATTTTAGTAGACATACTTGGGTTATGTACCTTTTTAACCAAAGACCAAACTAAAAGCAGCCTTATCAACTTTATAGCATACATAGAGAATCAGTTTCATACCACACTGAAATGCCTTAGGACAGATAATGGTACTGAGTTTGTAACTCTCTCTACTTTCCTTCTTTCTAAGGGTATTATTCACCAAAGGACTTGTGTTGAAACACCCCAACAAAATGGGGTAGTGGAAAGGAAACATCAACACATTCTCAATGTGGCTAGGTCTTTATTTTTTCATTCCAAAATTCCTTTGAACTTGTGGACTTTTTGCATCCAACATGCTGTCCACATCATTAATAGGCTCCCAACTCCCTTACTTCAGTCCAAATGCCCTTATGAAATCCTGTTCAATCAACCTCCTTCTCTCATTCACCTCAAAGTTTTTGGTTGTTTATGCTATGCCACTTCTCTTCAAGCTCATCGACCTAAGTTTGATTCTAGAGCAAGGAAAGCAATATTCATTGGATATAGGGAAGGCACCAAGGGATATATTCTGTATGATCTTCACAATCACACTATCTTTGTCTCCAGGAATGTTGTTTTCTATGAAAACAATTTTCCTTTTAAAACTGAACCTGTACCTTCTTCAAACATATCCACAAACTCACCATCAGATCAAAATCTTGATGACCCTCCTATTATACAGCCTAACACTCAATCTAGCATTGATGTTTCTCTCTCCCCTGATGTGTCTACATCTAATAACAGTCCTCTGTACTCTTTCGACATGAATCATCTTAATCCTGGTCCCACTCCCTCCCATTCTGATAATTCCAGTACTAATACCAACACTTCTCCCAATACATCTATACCTATTTCTCCATCTAACTCTATACCTAGTCATAACTCTAACCCTCTCTCTAGTCACATCTCTGACTCTATTCCTATACTAGGTACTGAATCTGTCCACAATTCTGGACAACCCACTCTCTTATCCACTGAACCATGTACTAATGCTCCCATCCCTCAGTCCTCTCCTGCCAATTTATCTATGCCTCTAAGACATTCCTCTAGATCATCTAACCCTCCTCACTACTTAAAAGACTATCATTGTTACTCTTCTTCCTCTCCCAATAATGCCTCTCAACCTCTATATCCTCTCTCATCTGTTCTCTCTTATGATAATTGTTCATCTTCATATAAGCATTTTTGTCTTTCCATATCTTCTAACATTGAACCAAAGACTTACTCTCAAGCCATTCAGCATGACTGTTGGAAACAAGCCATGGAGGTTGAATTACTTGCTCTTGCAGAGAATCATACATGGGAGATAGTTGATCTTCCCTCAGGAAAGGTTCCTATAGGCTGTAGATGGGTATACAAAATCAAACATAAGGCAGATGGTTCTATTGAGAGATATAAGGCTAGGTTGGTTGCTAAGGGCTACACTCAAATGGAGGGAATAGACTACTTTGACACCTTTTCTCCTGTAGCTAAAATAACAACTGTCAGAGTATTACTGTCCATTGTTGCAGTTAAGGGTTGGCATCTTGAACAGTTAGATGTTAATAATGCTTTTCTTCATGGTGATTTAAATGAAGAAGTCTACATGTCACTCCCTCCTGGTCTTTCTGCATCTACATCTTCCAAGGTATGCAAACTTCAGAAATCTCTCTATGGCCTTAAACAAGCAAGCATGCAGTGGTATTCTAAGCTTTCTACTTTCTTAATCTCTTTGGGCTATAAGCAATCCCAGGCTGACCACTCTCTTTATGTGAAATCTGCTTATAACACTTTTACTGCATTACTTGTATATGTAGATGATATTGTAATGGCAGGTAATTCTCTAAAAGAGATTCATCAAGTCAAACGTCTCCTTGATCAAAAGTTCAAAATTAAGGATCTTGGCAACCTGAGATTTTTTTTAGGCTTTGAAATTGCAAGATCTACAAAGGGTATTTTCATGAATCAGAGAAAATACACTCTTGAATTACTAGAAGACACTGGTTTCCTAGCAGCCAAGCCTTCTGCAATCCCTTTTGATCCCACCCTCAAACTTTCTCCAACAGATGGAGATCCACTGCCTGATCCTACTTCTTATAGAAGATTGCTTGGGAGGCTCATCTACTTAACTAACACAAGGCCTGACATCTCCTTTGCTGTGCAGCATTTGAGCCAATTCGTGTCTAAGCCTCTTGTTCCACATTTTCAGGCTGCCACAAAGGTACTGAGATTTCTGAAATCCTCCCCAGCCAAAGGCATTCTTTTCTCAGCTTCTAGCACCCTCAAGCTATATGCTTTTGCTGATTCTGACTGAGCTCGATGCCCCACTACACGCAAATCTATAACTGGCTTTTGTGTTATTCTTGGTGAATCATTGATATGCTGGAAATCCAAGAAGCAGCACACTGTATCCCGATCCTCCACTGAGGCAGAATATAGGGCTTTAGCTTCCCTTACCTGTGAGTTGCAATGGCTGCAATTCCTTTTTGATGATCTCATGGTCAAATTCACTCAGCCTGCCTCTGCATATTGCGACAGTAAATCTGCAATTTATCTTGCCCACAACCCTGCATTCCATGAAAGAAGCAAGCACATTGAATTGGATTGTCATGTGGTTCGAGAGAAAATTGTTTCCAAGCTTATACATCTTCTCCCTGTCTCCACCACTGCTCAACTGGCTGATGTGTTTACCAAACCGTTACACTCACCGGCTTTTTCATCCATTCTTTCCAAGTTGGGCTTGTGCAGTCTCCACAGTCCAACTTGAGGGGGCATATTGAACTATATTAGTCTTGTATATAGTTTTACACATAAGCTTTATTATTATGTATAGATAGTATATATATAGATTACAAGCTGAGGTGGCAGCTGCATATTGGTTAACACCATTTGTATATATAGTGATGTATAGCCACTCATTCATTCAATGAAGATAACAGATATTTTACTCACTTCTTCTTCTTCAATGAGCACGTTTCTTGTTCTGTTACATTGCTCTTGTGCGTTTTGTGTGAGATCCTCCATTATCGACAAAAACAATAGAAACCACCATCATTTAATATCAGACTTCCCTTAGCTATCTCTCTTTCCTCACTCTCTTTATTTAATGTCACACTTCTCTTAACTTTCTAGCTTCCCTCACTCTCTTTTAAAAAAAGTTATCTTAAACCAATCAGTGTAAGTAATTAAAGAGATTTAACATGTGACTTAATATTGTTATGTGCATACTTAATTTAATACATAGAGGTGTCGGTTAGAGATTTAACATGTGATTAATTGTAAACTATGAACCTGCTTAGATAAACAACTTGTTTAATATAAATGTTTATTAAATTAAACATTTTGAATATGTTTGTATAATCTATTTTTATATCAAAAGATAAAGTAATTTTAAATTACTTTTTATATGTTATAAGTTGTTTCTATGAAATATCTTAAAAAAATTATAAAAATATGTATAAATAAATATATATAAATAATATTATAAATTGTTTTGATTAAAAACTAAACAATATTATAAAATTTATGATAATTGATAAACTCAAATAAACTCTTCTAAATTGACTCTATAAAAAATGGCAGCTGGCGGTGGATTATTCCTCATGTTTAATTCTTTTTGAGAAAAAAAATATACATTGATAATATGAAAAGTATAAAATTGTTAACTAATTACGACCATAATAAATATCAAATCACACGATTATTTTAAAAAAATATATATGACATAATTTATTATGAATCTAAATTAAATAACAGTGTAGTAACTTTAATCTCATTCTTTTATCTTACACACTACCTTTAATCTCATTCTTTTATATAGGAAAAAGCATCACTAAAAGTGGATATGTTTATTTATATATGAGATGAGAAATCTATTCTTAAGTATGAAAGTGAAAGACATTATTGTAGTATGTCGTGCATATGTTTATTTATTTGTTTTATATGCTTGAATGATGAGGACAGATGTTCTAATATACTAGTACAAAGAAAAGAAAGTGGACGACATTATTACACATGTTTTTAAAAAGACTAATTGGAATAGCTAAAAGCGTAAAGCTGTATTGATAGTCAATAAAGTCGGATTTTATGGTAGAAGACCCTCTAGCCATTTTTTTTTAAGATGGCAAAAGGACTAATATTATTAAAGATATGCTATGTGTATACCAGTTTTTTACACCATATACGGTGTATTGTATGCAATGGATCAAGTGTTGCACAAATTTTAAAGTTAGTCAAAAAATTATTAAAAAAATAAAGAGCATGTATTCAGGGTAAATAATACGGTGTGGGTGTAAATTTAAGTGTAAGGGTAGCATTTCTCATATTATTAAGCCAATAAGATAGCTAACATAAGGGATGCTAACGTAGAAAACCAATTATAAACCATCACCCGCGCTAATACATGCCCAATAGACACCATCAAGAAATATTACACAAACATATCAATAAAAAACCAAAGTTATATAACCATTAAATCTATCACAACTCCAAACCCACCCAATACAAATCCAATCCAAAGAGAGACACCATATACTCTCCTCGAAGAACAACGACAGACACACATACACTTCCGCTATAGCTCCGAAATACGCTGCCACCGCACCCAGCAAAACTCCATCTGCACTCAAGCATCAGACCAGGGCCGGCCCATAGGCTAGGCAAGTGAGGCCTTTGCCTAGGGCCTCAAATTTTTTTTCTTTACTTATACATATATTGTACCAATGTTATGCCATTAATTAATTATTAGATTTGTATTGCTATGTACTGTTACATATAAGAAGCCAAAGATGTACATTGCACCTCAGCACTTATAGCAGCATCATTTTAGTGGAGTAATTTCACTATACAATTTTTTTTACTTTAGTGTTTCTTTCTCTTTCACTATTGTTATCCCTCCCATCACTTTCACTCTAGCCTTGGCTGTCTCTTTCTCATCTCTCATTAAAGTTTTACAAAGAAAAACTCAATTATATAAAAAAAATTAAAGAAAAATGACAAAAAAAAAAGCAACAAAGGCAAGATTAGAGAAGCATTAAAAAAATTATTTATTTGATATTTTATCTCTTAATTTTTATATTTAATAATTTTATTTGTTTTAATTTTATTATTGGTGAATTTCATTTGTATACTGCAAAAATATTTTTAAAAAATGTCAACTCTAGAAGAAACAATTTGATGAGATTATTAACAATGAAGTTGTAAAATCTATTGAAGAATCACTTCATTTTAAAGTAGATTCGAACAATTTAAAATATATAGTGATATTTTAAATTTTTTATTTAGCTTTGAGATGTTAAAATCCATTGAAGTTGAAATTTAAAAGAAAATTATTTTAACTTTGAACGGTCATAAATTAAATTTATTTATGGAACTACAAAGTTTAAAAGAAATAAAAATAGAAAATGATACATCAAGATATACTTAATTAGATAAAGAGATTTGATTCTTTTTCAAATGCGTATATTAATAATTTAATAAATAATTTAATAAATAATTTTATATTTTAAAAAACTCATAAAATAAAATTTTAATTAAAAAATACTTTTAATTTAAAAGGCCTCATTTTAAGATCTGTCTCAGGCCTCAATATATGTTGGGCCGGCCCTGCATCAGACTCCAACAACACAGACCGATTTTGCCTAAAGAAGAAGCAGGCTATCACCTGTGAACAGTGACGGAGCCAGAAAATTTGGTTTGTGGGGGCAAAATTTTTATAAATTTATAACTTGAAAAGTGTTACTTTCTTTATCTTTAATTACAAAATTATTTTGCAATTATTTCTTTAATATAAGAACTTTTACAAATTTTTAAATATTTATTATTAATTTAACAAATATATTCTTTATATAAATATCAATTTATTTTAAAAACCTAAAATACAAAGCAAATGTATCTATAAATAAATAAAAATTTACTATGTAATAGTTATTCACAAAATATACATAATAATTATATTAATATTTTTTAAAATATATATAATAATATGTGTTTGAGGATTTTATTAATACTGAAAAAAATGGATGTGTGTGTGTGTTTTTAAATCTATATAATAATATGTGCTTGAGAATCTTATTAATATTGACGAAATGTATATAAATCTTATTAATATTAACGAAATAAATATATATTTTTTTAACTTAGTTGGACCTTAGCAAGTAGACATTTAAATTGTTTTTAAACTTGAAAGAATTTCCGTTAATAACTATGAATGGTTTAAAGGATATAATTTATATAAAATAAAAAACTTATACTAACAATATGTTAAATTATAATTATTTAAAATAAATATAATAGTTTAATATAAATGGTGAATCATTTAAATGGCTTTTAATTTATTGTAGATTTATAAGAAGATTACATGTCAAAATAATGGGTATATGATAAACCATAATACAACCACTTCCAATTTTTAGTGGGGGCATATGACCACACAATCATTGATGTGGCTCCGTCCCTGCCTGTGAAACATCACCACCAACCTGAACTCGATGAAAGAGCTGTGTTGCTTCAATATGCACTAATACCGAGGCAAGATTTTGGTGTCGTGAACCATTCGCTAATGTCGTCCTCTATCCAATTTGCTTTTAACTTCAGTCATTTCTGTTGGTGGTATTCTAGAGGTGGTATGTGATAAATTATAGTGTTGCAGGATTCAGCAGAGAAAAAACTAATTTTTGTCACTTTTTGCACTATACTTCTATTGGTGGATGACCATTGAAAAAATCTACTTTTATTGAATTCACCAAACACTTCTTGCTATCAACTTAGCGTTACAAAGCCTTTATATAGGCTTGAAGGAAACTAATAGAGAATACAAATGGGTTGATAATCAAGATGAGGAGTCTTTGGTTCTCTCAATCTTAATGATACAACTCTACTATAAATCTAAATAAAGATAATAATTATATTCTGATGGTTACAATTCTCACATAATGCTTACTAAAGATAGTCGTGGTTACAACATATTAATTTTAACACTCCCCTTTAATGTGTTGCTCTTTAACTTCAATTGCTTCTCTAAGTTGTTGAAATCTTCTTCTTGGTAGTGCTTTAGTAAAAATGTCTGCAAGCTGCTCTTGTGAACTGCAGAACACTAACTACACATCGCCATCTTCGATCACACTTCGAAGGAAGTGGTGCTTTATATTAATATGTCTTGTTCAACTGTGGAAAACAGGATTCTTCGCCATGGCTATTGTTGATTTATTGTCACAGTGAAGCAGGAGACTTTCTTCTTGCTTTTCTTCGATATCTTCAAGTATTCTTCTCAACAACAATGATTGTTGTGTAGCCAAACCAGCTGCCAAATATTTTTCTTCAGCTGAAGATTGCGCTACATTGTCTTGTTTCTTTGAACACCAAGAAATTACTCCTAAACCCAGGCTGAACACATAATCCGAAGTGCTTTTCATGTCATCAACACTTCCGGCCCAATCACTATCACAGTAGCCTTTAGCTTCAAGTTTAGAATTCTTTTCAAACCTGATTCCATGCCCCGTAGTTCCCATGACATACCTTAGAACTCTTTTTGCTTCTCTAAGGATTAAGTGACTCGGTTTACTCATGAACCATGAGAGTAAACTAGCAGCAAACATTAAATCGGATCGTGTAGATATTAGATAAAACAAACTTCCAACCAAACTTCTATACATGCATGCATCTACTAATCTTCCACCATCTTCCTTCTTTAATTTTTCATTCACCACTAAAGGAATGTCAACAGGTTTGCAGCCATTCAAGCCAAACTTTTTCAAAATATTTTCAGCATATCTCCTTTGAAAAATAAAAACTCTATATTCATCTTGGTAAACCTTAATACCAAGAAAATGATGCAGCAAGCCAAGATCGCTCATCTCATTTTTTTTCATCATTTCTATTTTAAAATTTTCAACCATTTTCTTGTTGTTACCCGTATACACCAAATCATCAACATAAAGGGCAACAAGAAGGATATCATTTTTACCCGGATGCTTCACATACAAGGTATGTTCACTCTGACTTCTTTGAAATCCTTGTTGAATGAAGTAGCTGTCAATTTCACTATACCACGCTCTAGAGGCTTGTTTCAACCCATATAGAGCTTTCTTCATCTTGTAATTTTTTTCTTCTTGGACTTTAGTCACAAAGCCTTGAGGTTGCTGCACATATACCTCTTCTATTAATTCTCCATTCAGGAAAGCTGACTTCACATCAAGTTGGTACAGGTTCCACCCTTTCTGAGCTGCTAATGCAATAACTGTTCGTACAGTATCCAATCTTGCAACTGGGGCAAAAGTTTCACTATAGTCAATTCCAGGCTGTTGTGCATAGCCTTTTACTATCAATCTAGCCTTGGCTCTTTGAATTGACCCATCTGGATTATGCTTCAATTTGTACACCCACTTTACTCCAATAGCTTCTTTGTCATTTGGCTTTTCAACTAGCTGCCATGTTTTGTTTTTCTCAATGGCATTTATTTCTTCTTGCATCGCATTCCTCCAAACATCTTCTTTGATTGCTTTGTAAAAAGTTTCTGATTCTACAACACAATAGTTGCATCTTGCATAAATATCACTCAAATCCTTCAATTTTATTGGAGTTGAGCTGGGAGATGATGAACTTGAATTTGGTAAACTTGGAGAGGATGAGGAACTTGGTGTACATGGGGCTGGTTGCTCATTCTCAGCTGCTGAATTTTGTTGTTGTAATATGATTGCAGGGACTGTTTTCTCCTTCATTTTGTCTTCTTCCCAATTCCAAGAAGCATTCTCATCAAATACAACATCCCGGCTAATGATCACCTTGTTTGTCTTCAAGTTGTAAAGACTATAGCCCTTTGACATGGAACTATAGCCAATAAAGACATATCTTTCACTTGTTTATTCCAGCTTTGTCCTCTTTTGTTTAGGAATTTGAGCACAGCAAACACATCCAAAAATTTTAAGATGGTTCACCGACGGTGTTCTTCCATTCCAGGCTTCAAATGGAGTCTTTTCCCACACGGCCTTTGTTGGACACCTGTTCATCAAATACACAACAGTGTTAACGGCCTCGGGCCAAAAGGTTATAGGCAAAACTTTCTCAAGTAGCATAGATTTCGCCATCTCCATCACGGTTTAGTTCTTTCTATTAGATACACCATTTTACTGAGGTGTATAGCCAACAGTGAGCTGTCTTTCAACACCTTCATCTTCACAAAATTTGTGAAATTCATTTGAGGTTAACTCCTTCCCTCGATCACTTCTCATCATCTTTATAAATCTGCCACTTTGTTTTTCAACTAATGATTTAAATTTCTTAAAGATTACAAACGCTTCAGATTTTTGTCTCATGAAATATACCTAAGTCAAGCGGGTAAAGTCGTCAATAAACAAGATAAACTACCTGTGTTTGCCATGAGACAAAGTATTTATATGGCCACACACATCTGTGTGTACAAGTTCCAACACTTGTTTAGCTCTCAATGCACCTTCCTTTGGAATTGGTTGTCGGTGGTGTTTGCCAAGCACACAACCTTCACACACACTATATTTTTCTTCGATTCTTGGCAGCCCATATACCATATTCTTTTGATAGAGTAACTTGAGGCTTTTGTAATTCAAATGCCCAAGTCTCTTGTGCCATAAACACGAGTCATTCTCTTCTCTGGCCATCATGCTTACATTTTTCTCATAGTTGAAAGATAGTGGAAAGCTCCTGTTGCTAGTCATCTTCACAACGACAACACTTCTTCTTTCTGAGTCAAAAATTCTGCACTCTCTATTCTCAAAGTTTAGAGAATAGTCGTGCTTCAGAAGTTGTCCAATGCTAAGCAAATTTTCATATAATTCCGGCACATAGAGCGTGTCATGTATGACTTTGCTTCCTTGTTTCGTGGTGACTCTAATGCTTCCTTTCCCTTTCACTTCGACATGTTCCCCATTGCCCAATTTAACTTTTGAGCCGGATGAAGAATCAATGTTGATAAATGCTACCTTCTGTCCGGTCATATGGTTGCTACAGTCGCTGTCCAAACAACAAACATTTTTACCTTTATGCAATGCTTTTGACAAGAAAAAAACATATTTACTTCATTAGATTCTCCTTATGCGTACGAAGCATGTTGCTGATTTGCAAGATGACAATCCTTTTGAAGGTGCCCTAATCTCTTGCAATTGTGGCATTGCGGTTTGCCTTTATTCCAACAGTCCTTCTCGTCATGAATGCCGCTGTTAGAAATTTTGCACCATTTGTTTGATGCTTATTTCCATCTTCCGCCATTTACGCCTCTTCTAGATCTGCCACGTGAGTTTCGACCTCTGCCTCTTCCAAATCTGCCACCTCTAGAAGACTCACCTCTAGTTTGTATTTGGGGCTCATTTTCACCATTGTTTGATTGAATGTTGAGTTTAGATTGAAAGGCACTCTCAATTGATTTTTCAGAATGTCGTAACATCCTTTGCTCGTAGGATCTCAAAGAACCCATCAACCCTTGAATTGTCAAGGTTGATAGATCCTTGGTTTCTTCTATCACACCCATCATTAGGTCAAATCTTGTTGTCAAACTAATCAGTATTTCGTTAACAATTCTGCGATCTTCTATCGTATCACCATGCGAATTCATCTGATTCACCAACTCGGAGAGTCTGTTGAAGTATTCGTTCAGGCTCTCGTTCTCCTTCATCCTTTCATTTTCATAATCTCTCTTAAGAGATTGAAGCTTCACCGTTCGCACCTTTGAGTCTCCTTCGAACTTTTGTTGTAGGATACTTCAGGCTTCTTTCGATGTTTTAGCTCTCATAATCCTTGGGAATATGGATAGAGAGACTCCTCTTTGAATCATCCCGAGAACTCCAGCATTTGTGATCTTCTTCTTCTTCTTCAACTCTTCAAGTCGTTGGCTTGATTCTTCAGCCGTTTCTTTTGATTTTTCATCCTTTGTTGGTGCCGGTTCTTCATACCCGTTTTTGACATACTCTAGAACATCCAAAGATATGAGTAGAGTCTCCATTTTAACAGCCCAAAAATCATAAATCTCTCCTTCAAATAGAGGAACTTTGACATTGGTGTAAGTTGCGGAAGGGTTGTTTGTGGAAGCCATAACTTTTGTTGTTTTTGATGCAGCTACAAGGATCTACTGCTCTGATACCACTCTGTTGGTGGTATTCTAGAGGTGGTATGTGATAAATTATAGTGTTGCAGGATTCTGCAGAGAAAAAACTAATTTTCGTCACTTTTTGCACTATACTTCTACTGGTGGATGACCATTGAAAAACTCTACTTTTATTTAATTCACCACACACTTCTTGCTATCAACTTAGCATTATAAAGCCTTTATATAGGCTTGAAGAAAACTGATAGAGAATACAAATGAGTTGATAATCAAGATGAGGACTCTTTGGTTCTCTCAATCTTAATGATACAACTCTACCATAAATCTAAATAAAGACAATAATTATATTATGATGGTTACAATTCTCACATAATGCTTACTAAAGATAGTGGTGGTTACAACACATTAATTTTAACAATTTCCAAGATGTCAACTTGACCTTATCAGTTGTTTTTTCCAGTTTGATTTCATTATTTTGAAAAAATTTATCGTTCCTTGCCTTCCAAATGCACCACACACATGCGAACCATATCGCGGCCATCTTTTTAGAAAACGATCTCCCTTCTCTAAGTAGTGCCTCAAGTTGTTCTATATGCTGCCATTCGACATTGGGCAACACTGCATTCACTTCAATCCATTTGCAAATAGAGCTCCATACACCTGCAAAAGTAGGACACTCGAAAAAAAGGTGAGGACACTCCGTTTTGGGAGGCTAGGTGGTTGGATAATTTATGTTTGAAGGAGGATTTTCCAAGTTTATATTTAGAATCTTTGTTGAAACGGGTGGCGGTGGCTAGCATGGGTGGGTGGTAAATGGTGAGTGGAAGTGGGGGAATTTTGGTGTTGTTTTGCATGATGATTATGATCTGGTGTTGTTGGCGGAGTGTGTTTTGCTTCAATTTTTTGTTGCTTGGCCGTGAGTCTCATTTGGAGGGTAGGGATAAGGTCTCGTGAAGTAGTTCGTCGGAAGGTTCGTTTTTAGTTGCCTCTTGCTATGAGTTCTTGGCCGGTTCCCGTACTCCTTTTGGTCCTTTAAATAGAAGTGATGTTGCTTTAGATTTTCTTTGAAAGATTCAAGTGCCGTTCAAAATAAAGGCGTTTGGTTGGAGGCTTTTTGTAAATAGGCTTCCAACTAAGGATTTATTAACGGTTAGGGGCGTTCCTTTGTCGATAGAGAATTTAAAGTGTGTGTTTTGTGGTATTTTTCCGGAAAGTTGTGATCATTCTTTTTTCAAGTGCGAAATGGTGAAGGTTGTTTGGAGGGAGATCACTATTTGGGTTGAAAAACCGGTGGGTGGTTTGGAAGAAGTTTGTTCACCGAGTTTCATGGATTGATACTTTTTTTGTAAAAAAATGAAAGTTAAAGAGGGAAAATATGGTGTGGTATGGTTAGCTATATTGTGGATATTTTGGTTATCTAGGAATGGTATTTGCTTCCGCAATGAAGGTTGGGTTGTTGATAATACGGTTTGGAGTATCAAGTCTTTATTATGGAAGTGGTCGTTCATCGGAGAAATCACGCAGCCAATTTATAATTTTTATGAGTTTAACAAAGATCCTTTGTTTTTCCTTTCATAACTCTATTTGGTTTGTAATTTCTTGTTTGGCGGAGTTTTTTTGTAATTGTATCCACCTTGTCGTGTAATCAGGTTTAGAGAACCCTTAGTTCTCTTTTTAATTCTATCTTGCTTACGTCCAATAAAAAAAAGTCGGATTTAATTCATCTATACAAAATTGATGTGTAAGATAAAAAAAATTATTTTATATAAATTTTTATTAAATTTTATGTTTAATTATTGAGTTTTGAGATTTTTTTTAATATTATTTGTTTTTCATTTTTATTGTTCTGCTTTTTTAATTTGTAATGTTTGATAAAATATTGTTTGAAATATAGCATTTTTTTTTTACAAAATTTGAAGTCACAAAGTTAATTCAACTATTAAGTTACTGATATTTTCTATATTGGTTGAGCTCATTTGCTGTGTGCTGTTATTACTGCTGTATCCTGTATGCAACAATTTCATCCACTGCTTTGGTGCTTTTGTCAAAAAGAGCTTTAATCCACATTAAATCATTAATCCATCTAACTATTTCTTTTTCTTGTCCATGATCTCACTTTTTCTTCTTCTCATCTTTTATTTTTTTAAAATATAAAATAGATGATGCAACTAAAGTATTAATTTTTTAAATTAAAGAGATCTACAATAATAGATAGCAAAATTGAAATAGTGTAGAATTACATTTAAATGAATAATTTAAATATTTAAGTTAATTAAATTTATCTTTATAGTAATTTTATTTTCATTATTATTAAATTGTACTCTTTTATTCTATGCGCTTTTAGTTCATTACTCACTAGTGATAATATATAGGTATTCTTATAGAGAGATTTAGAAAGATAAAAAGCATTAAAAAGTTTTTTATTTTATTAGGTAGATTTTCTTTTTTTATATATAATTTGCTATTTTTATAATTTAGAAATTAAGCATTCCAATAAAAAAATAAAAAGATTTAACATTGCTGATTTTAGATTTTGAATTAAGAAAAGAAATTATCAAAAGAGTTATTGATTTATAAATATTGACAATTTATTTATGTAATGTATTATAAAAATACAAAGAAATTAAATTCGGAATCTAACAACTTACATCCATTTAATTCAACAATATACAGTAGTAGTTGGTTTTTTTAATAAAGACAAATTCTTGAATAAAAAATAAAAAGGATGAAGAAATAAAACTTAATCCATCAAACCGTTAACAAAAAAAAAAGTTAAATATACCTAATTTATTTTCAAAAAAACTTTCAAAATTACAAATAGAAGTTGAATTCATCCAAATGTCGTAATAAAAAAAATATTACGCATTGACTACTCTATATGCACATTTATTTTTTATTTAAAAATATTAGATATCTTAAATTGATATAAAAGAATAATATTCATATTAGAGAATTATGATCAACGTTAAATCTCTTTCATGGTAGAAATTTCTTCAATTTTCATGTTAACATATTCTATGGCAAATATGATTTAATATATTTTCTTTGTAAACAAGATTAATGGGAGAACTAAGAGTTCTCTAACCTATACACAATAAAACGGGATAACAACCCAACCAAAAAAGAAAGAAAAATTAATTGAAATTATGAGAAAAATAATAACGTATCTTTGTTAAATTTACAAAAGCTATAATTAAAATTAATAAATTTTCCTAATAACGACCCATTCCAAACCAAAATTTTTATAATCCAATCTGTATTTTCAACGTTCCAAATATGCCGCAATAGTTGAATTACTCCTCCCATTTATTTATAGAAAAGAAAAATGCTTAATATGAAAAGTTGGTATCCCTTTTATCTCTACTCTCTACATAGATAGAAAATTCAATTATTTGATTGGTTAGAGAAAGAAAAGCTAAAATAAAGAACAAAAAAGAAAAGAGTAAAATCAAAAGAAAAAAGTTACACAAAAAGTTGGTATATCTTAAAGACACACTCTCTTTGGTTTCAACGGAAGTCTTAATCCATACTAATTAATTAATCCATTTCATGTGATCTTTCCCTTTCATGGATTTGTTTTTTTTATAAATAAAACTACTATAAGAAAATTTTTACTTTATTTTTACTTTACCTCTTATTTTATTTTTTTATATGTAAAAATAAGAAAATTTTAAATGAAATATAGTTTAATAAATAATAAAAATTGATATCCCTTCTATAATCTCTATAGGAGACAAAGAGCTAGCATCGATTTGGGTCAGTTAGGACACAAATCATGATAGAGGAGTATAATAGTATTTATAATTAGTATTGTTATTGTATTCTAGTTGTAATTGGGCTTTTAGTAGTTGTAATACGGTGGGAGAACTGACTTTTTTGAAATGTCGCGGTAAGCAAGAGTCGCCACCGACTTTTATTGTATCCAAAAGAAAGGCTAAAAGAACAAAAAAAACCTTTAAAGAAAAGACTTTGAGTTCGGGGGGTAATTTATACAAAGGGAAGGTGTAAGGCACCCTTTGCATCCATGGTTTTCCATGGGCTCTTAATTGCTTAGCTCACTTTGATATGTTTTGAAAATGTTTGCAGAACAAGATTTGAATAAGGACTTTAGCTTGTAAAATAAGCGTAGCCTTTTTGAAGGTTTTTGAGAAAGGGTAAGAAAAAGATTTTAAACCAGAGCAAGCAATTAAGTGGTAATTACCTTAACATTGTAAAAGAGTTCTTTTAGCCTTTCAGGGCTATCCATACCATAAGAGGGTAGGAAATCCTTTTATTTGGAGGTTGAAGGGTCGTCGTAGTTATCGTTCACCATAAGACTATCCCTACCATAGGGAGGGCAGGTAGTCTAAGGGAAGGATAAGAATAGTCATTATTAGGCAACCAAGAGGACACCTCAGCAATCGAAAGGGACTATCACATAATATTGTAGGCAACTTCGAGGGACGAGATCATATAACCGAACCGAAAGCACTATCAGAGGGACGTATGATCTTTAGTGATGAGAATGAACTGAGGGCAACATTTGCTGAGGCGTCCTCATATCCGAGGGACTTGACTATTTTGTACTGAAAAGGCAACAAGGTAACAGGCAACAGGCAACAGGCAACAAAAGGGGTTACCATAAAAGGTGTGTGGGTGCACAATCACGTGATTCAATTCAGATATTTTATCTTATAAATTAGCTATTTTAAATTCAGTTCAAGGTTTTCACGCCCAAACTTACTAACCACGCAGTTATAATACAATGCATAACAGTTTTAAGTGCCTTCAAGGCCACACAATACAGCCCAGGAGCAGTTACAAAATATAGCCATGGGGAAGGGGGAAAAGCAATAATATAATCCCATAAAACCATGGGTCAAACACAAGTAATAATATCAGAGAAATTAAATAAGAACGAGTTTAGGGTTACCGAAGGTTTGAGCTTTAATCGGTTGGTTAACCCTGAATATCAATGAAGAAAAATAAAAGGGGGTGAGTGTAGGAAAGATCCATTGACTATTTGAAGTAAACCCTATTTTGGGCAAAAAGGCAAAATAAAATAAAATGGTATTTAAACAAGAAAAAGAATTAGAAACTTAGCTTTTCGATCTGATATGGCGCATGGTCGGAGGATCTTGATCAACCTTGAAAGTCAAGCACGAAGAAGAAAAATGTTAGTGCATTAGTGATCTAATGACAAACCTCGCAATCCTGATTAGGGCACAAGTTAATCATGGTTAATATAATAAAAAAAACCTAAGTTAATTAATTATTGGTTTTCAACCTAATTAATTAAATCAGCAGAAACTAGGTTTTGATTAAATTAACCCTAAAAACAAAATAATAATTAAATTAATGAATTGAACAAAATAATTTCCATCATTATTCTAAGTTAACAAGTTAATTTAGATTAATACTTTGATTATTTAAATTAAATTAAAATAATTATCAAAATATTTTATCATATTTTTGAAATAAAAGTTGCTTAAGAAATAATTTTTAAGAGAAATTTAGTTAAAAGAAAAGAACAAGAAAACAATAGAATAATAAGAAAGGGAATAAATAAAATATAAAAAAAATTAGAAACTCAGCTCTGCTTATATGTGATAGGTCCTTGGGAATCCATGGTAGACTGCAGACTGAAAGGCGTTGGATGAACTGCTAGATAGATCTAACGGCTGAAACGTGAGAGTTCACCATGGGCTTGCCCTGAGTGCGTGTACGTAATCCTGTAGAAACAAAGGTGTAAAAATACAACGTCTGGCCTGGGGATCGAACCCAGGCCCCCTCGCGCGCTAACACCCAAAATAGCCCTTTACCATTTGGCCAAGTTGCAATTGGTGACAAACATACCAACACGAATCATAATAAATAAATCTTGAACAGTAAACAAATTTAAAAAAATTCACGCGCCCACAAACTCATCTTCCTCGTGGAGATTTTCTTTAAAACACAGAACCTTTAGCCCACGGTTTTACCTTGTGGCCATAGGTCCCCAACCTGAAAACCTGCAAATTAACATGAATCGAGACACAAATACAATCCAGATCAAGCATAAATGTTATCACGAGTTTAAAAGACATATTGATTTGGCCTAAAATCACTCCTTAGTGGAAATCCCCTTTTCACGAACAAGAAACCCTAGCAATGGCATCTGGTGGTTCCGGCGTCCAAAATCTAATCGAATGGCATCATTAGCTTTCAAACATCATGACAAACAACGTTATACAATCCAGTTTCATTTATGATGATCAAAACATTGAAATCGAGAATTGAAAAAAAAAAGGAGCAAACCGTGACAATAAGGGTGACGATTCCAGATGTTATATGACTCAGTGACAATCTGGACCGCTTCAAGGACTTTGTGAGAGTGTGAAAGAACCTTCAAAAGCCTTTGAATCGATACCAAACCCCAAGCATGAAGTTTATTTATTCTTGAGATTATGTGAGTTTTGTTTGAGTTTTTGAAGCTGCCAATCCTTATCAATCTCCTCCTTTATGCGTTGCACATGTTATCCATATATAATAGGATGAATTAGGGTAAGAAACTTGGTTCAAATCTCTTTCAATCAAGGATTGGAAATTGGAAGAAGACTGATTTTTGAATCTTTCTAAATTTGATCAAAACTTGGTTTTCTCTTCCCAATCTCCATTAATACGAAATTGAATCAAATAATCTGTATTTGGATGATTGATTATGAATAAAAATGAAACCAAATCCAATCTTTTGTATTTTTCTTTAATTATTTGATTTAAATAGCATTTTAAATGAATAAAATTAAAATAAAAATATAATAAAAATCAAATAATCATGGAATGAGATTTGAATATTCTTAGTGACTTGAGGAACAAGTTTGGGTCATAAAAGATCAGGCCCATTTGGGAGAAAATCCATTTTGACCTTCATTTGCTGCATGTACTTTACCAAAAAGTAACCAACTTTGACAAAGCATATCTCCCTCAATTTTTAAGGTATGGAAGAGTTCTAAGGCTTTTTGGAAACCTGAAGATGTCCTCTACAAGCCACTTTGGAAACTTTTTTCCATTTGAGGATTTTATCTTGATGATATTGGCTTTGACAAAAAACTGCTTTTGGTTGACTTTCAAAAAGGACCTATAATCTTTTGATTCATATCTCTTAAATGAAGCATTTTTAAACTTGGCTTGTGAGAGACAAAATTGTATAGAATTCAATTTCCTTAAAAATGAGCTTTTGATGGGAAATTTCTGATGTTCCATGTGGAAGTTATGGCTGGTAAAAGTTCAGTTGACTTTCTCCTTTGAAAACCCTAATTTAGAAACTTTTGGTTTTGTTGATTTCTGAACTTTCCTTGATGAATCATGATCAATCCTTGATCAAATTATGAATGATACTTCAAAATAAGGTTGTTGACAAAAAAATCAGGAGTTTTGACTATACTTTGACCACAGTTGACTTTTAGGTCAATCTAGTCGACTGTTGACTTTCTAAGCAATTGACTGGTCAATCCTTGGAATTGAAGCTTGTACTTTGCCATAAGGATAGTTTGAAACATCATGAGCCATATGAAATCCATTGGAGACCTTGAACCATTGATTTTCTTTAGAGGAGTCAAAACCCTAGTTTAGAAGATCATTGTTTAGGAGAGTGTGCTTGAGGTTAGACCTTGATTCTTGAACCTTTGTCTGAGATGAAAAAGTGAAATGAGATGGGAAAATTTTGGGGTATGACAGCTGCCCCTATTCAATCTTCTTAAACGTGAAGATGTAGAGTGGTTTGTATGTCAGTCGGTATCTGAAGGTGGAAGAGGATTGAACACTAGAATACCCAGAAATTTGTACCATCGGGGGGATGGGCTTAGAGATGCCATCTGGATGTTGGGGACATGAAGTGGGCTTTAAGATTCCACCTGTCTTGATAAGGTTTAAAGGTCAGAATGAATTGTACGTTAGATTATCTGAATTTGAAGTGTTGAGAAGTAGTTGTTGAATGTTAGTCGTGTCAGCACCGTTCGTAGTAGCTGATTTAGACTTTGGAAAGGATGATCGTGTCTACACCGTTTGTGATGATAGAATTAGATCTTTGAAGGTCGATCGTGTCAGCACCGTTCGTAGTAACTGAATTAGATCTTGGAAAGATGATCGTGTCTACACCGTTCGTGATGATAGAATTAGATCTTTGAGAGTTGATCGTGTCAGCACCGTTCGTAGTAACTGAATTAGATCTAAGTCTCTTGATTATCTCTGAACTATTTAGGGAGAATACCCGAAACTAAGTATCAGAACTAAATCATTGTTTTGATTATATCTGAACTATTTATGGAGAATACCTGAAACTAAGTATCAGAACTAAATCATTGTTTTGATTATCTCTGAACTATCTTTGGAGAATACCCGGAACTAAGTATCAAAATTAAATCATTGTTTTGATTATCTCTGAACTATCTCTGTAGAATACCTGGAACTAAGTATCAGAATTAAATCTTGGTCTTGATCATTTCTGAACTATCTCTGGAGAATACCCGGAACTAAGTATCAGAATTAAATCTTGGTCTTGATCATTTCTGAACTATATCTGGAGAATACCCGGAACTATGTATCAGAATTAAATCTTGGTCTTGATCATTTCTGAACTATCTCTGGAGAACACCCGGAACTAAGTATCAGAATTAAATCTTGGTCTTGATTATCTCTGAACTATCTTTGGAAGATATCCAAAATTAAGTGTCAGAACTAAATCTCTGTCTTGAATGAGCGTCAGAATTAAACCGTTGACTTAATTATCTCTGCACTATATCTAGAAGATACTATTCATTTGGTTTGTAGGAATAGACTAAAAAAGCAGTATTAATTTTATGCAATGTCGTGATGCATGTATTGTAATGTTTATTTTTGAAATGAATGAGATTGTATGCATATGCCATAAGGCGTATATATGTTATGTGTGTGCACTGAGGCGTATGATGTATGAATGCAAAATGTTTGTTAATAATGATAGAAGATTGTAGTAGTGTCTGGCGGAGAAAATAAATCCTTGACTGTTGTGGAGAATACACAACCCGAGGATACTTAGCTGGGGATTTTTGGCTTCTGCTTGGGGATGAGAGCCATTTGAATAATTGATCTTGATGTACCCTGACTGGGGATAAGAGAGATGAATAACCTTTTTGGAGAAGAGAAAAGAGTCGGGAAATCGGCAGTTTCGAAGATGTAAAACTCCGTTGAGGAACTAAGTCTTTGTTGGGACGAGAACATTTGAAGGTATCTTCTTAATGATTACTCTGTGGGGATATGATCCTGTGAAACCAGCTTTGTGGGAAGACATGGATGTCTTGAACGTTGCCCACAGTGATTATAGTACTTGCCATTCCTGGACTCGTATTGATTGGAACACACCAATGAGTATTGATCGAAGTGTTGAACATGCCTTGCATAGCTTTGCCCCAGCTATTAGGGAATTTGAAGAGGTTTGCCTCGTGAGGACCTTATGAGATGTGTAATATGGGTGACATGCCTGTAACATCCCGAAAATTCTTATTTAATTAATTTAATCAAGTTTTAAATTAATTATGGGAAATTAACATTTTGTTGAATTATGTGGAAAAATAATAAAATGTTAAGTTATTGGGCCATGCGGTGAAATTAGTAAAGTGGAGGTGTAATTGTGTAAGAGCCCATTTCTAATTTTATGTTTTTCATAAAATAAAGTAAAACAAGAGGAGAAGGGAAAAATTAGAACGTGAAAACCAGAAGCTGTGAGAAGAGGAACTGAAGAACGTAAAGGGAGAACCAAAGAGGAAGAGGAACCAATTCAAGAATTTGGCTAAGGTAAGGGGGGACTTGTCTAATTATCATCTATTATCGGGTTAGGGGTTGATAATACTGAATAGATGTGGAATTCGGGTCGATTGGGTCATATGATAGGTTTAGGGATTGAGTCAAATTGTATGATGTTTGATCTCTATGTTTGAATCTATGATGTCTGCGTTGTTATGGTCTCAATTGATGTGTAAATGGTGTATTATGAGGTGTATTTTGTGTTGTTTGTGCATTCGATTTCCCTAGGTTCGTACTGGTATGAATTGGATGAGTTTGGAATGTATAGGATGCTGTTTTCTGCAGGTTGGGGTTTCTGAAATCGCCGGTTTGCGCCGCGTGCATAGGGTTGGCGCCGCGAACAGGTGGGCAGAATGCCAAGAAGTTGTGATACGCTCAGGTCGCGCCGCGTACCTGTGTTCGCGCCGCGAAGGCGTAACTTATTCTCGCTTCGCGCCGCGTGCAGATGTTTGCGCTGCGAACAGCTTGGCAGAGAGCCAAGGATTCTTGGAACGCTCAGTTCGCGCCGCGAACTGGTGATGGCTCCGCGTGCTGTTGGTGTTTTGAGATATTTTTGAAAGTTCAAAGATGCATAACTTTTAAACTGTTGGTCCGTTTGATGCGCCGTTTCGAGCTAAACGAACCTTATAGACTAATCTATGTGATGATGATTGATTGGTTTTTGGATTGATGAAAATGCATGTATGCTATTCTAATTGAGTATGATGATTGATGCAAATACGTGTATGTTTTGTATATGATGATGATGGAATTGTGATTGAATGATGTTAATATATATGAACATACTTGAATGATGATGATGATGTTGATGATTGATGATGATGATGGTATAAGTATGTTGTATATGTTGCATTCATTCATGTTCATTGATGATACTGTATCCATAAGGGTGTGTTGGATCAGTGAAGGGCATGATTCCCATTGTGTGGAATCTGTGCTGGCAGGGCCGTATCTTGGATGATGTTGGATCGGTCATGGGTTATCCCCATTTGTTGATGTTGGTACCACATGCATAGTATCAGTTCATACATATGCATAATTTATAACATGATTGGATGCATTCCAGTGTTGTAAATGTTGATGATGTGTTGATTGTTGTTTGATTGTTTTGAATGTCTGTTTATGAAACAATTGGGTGAATGATACAACTGTGATGTGTTATTGCTTTATAACCTTATAACATTTGTTAATTATGATGAGACTCACCCTTACATGTTGTCATTTTCAGATTGAGGATAGCGGCTATTCGACTCGGTGAGGATTAGCTCATGAGTCAGTGGTTTAGTAGCGTCAGGTGTCATGCTCTGATAGTTGTAACACTGAGGACGCGATTGTTTAGAGTTTATGATTATGACTCTAGTTATGTTTTGATGTTTTGAAGGATAAGTTTTAAAGATGTTAAACTTAGTCCGTTTTTGATAAATTTCCGCTGTGTGAACATGAAACGTTTTAATTTATGATGATTACCTCAGTGAATGCATGACATGACTGAATGATGTTTGTTTATTATGAATTGTGGCACCCTTTTTTTTCATGTACTCTGAATAATTGTTTTAGAATTGCCGCAGGGTTAGTAAGGGGTGTTACAATAGTGGTATCAGAGCATAGTCGGTCGTTATGACCAGAGTCTTAGTGTCAGTTTTGTTTCCTGTGTATGCGACTAGTGACCAGAGTCTTAGAGTCAGTTTTGTTTCCTCTGGGCATGATTGCTGGTGTGCTGGGAGGAAATGCCAATGGAGCTGCGATTGGTGCTGACAGGCAGCTGAATAGTTTTCAGAGGAACAATCATCCATTGTTCAAGGGCACGCATGATCCTGAAGGTGCTCAGAAGTGGCTTAAGGAGATCGAGAGAATCTTCAGAGTCATCGATTGTGCTGAAGATCTGAAGGTGAGATATGGCACTCATATGTTGTCTGAAGAAGCTGACGACTGGTGGATGACTACCAGGACTGAACTGGAAGCTGATGGTGTGGCTATTTCTTGGGCTGTATTCAAGAGGGAATTTTTGAGAAGGTACTTTCCTGAAGACGTAAGAGGTCGAAAGGAAATTGAATTTCTGGAACTAGTCCAAGGTAGCATGACAGTACCAAAGTATGCTTCGAAGTTCGTTGAGTTGGCGAAGTACTACGTTCACTACAACAACGATGAAGCTAGTGAATTCTCGAAATGCATCAAGTTCGAGAACGGTCTCCGTGATGAGATTAAGCAGGGTATCAGATATCAGAGAATCCGGAGATTTGTAGACTTGGTAGACTGTAGTAGGATCTTCGAGGAAGATAATCTCAAGCTGAAGTCATCTCACTCTCGCGAGTTAGTTGACAAAAAAGGGAAGAAGCCTATGGATAAGGGTAAGCCATATGGTAGAGGTAATCCAAAGACTGGTGGTTGGAAGAAGCCTAGTGGGGGAGACTCTAGTGCTTTTGTCAGGTGCTATAACTGTGGTGAGGTCGGGCACCGTAGGAATGACTGCAAGCTGAATCAGAAGAAGTGCTTCAAGTGTGAAGAAGTGGGTCATGTTGCCGCTGATTGTAAGAAGAAGATTGTGACTTGTTACAATTGTGGTGAAGAGGGTCACATTAGCCCACAGTGTCCTAAACCGAAGAAGAACCAAGCTGGAGGAAAGGTCTTTGCTTTGTCTGGATCGGAAACCACTCCGGAGGATAGACTAATTAAAGGTACGTGTTTTGATCATGGCACACCTTTAGTTGCGATTATTGATACTGGAGCAACTCATTCCTTTATTTCTTTGGATTGTGCTAAGAGGTTGAATTTGGAAATATCTGAAATAAATGGAAGTATAGTTATTGATACTCCAGCGTCGGGTTTAGTAACTACTTCGTCCGCATGCTTGAATTGTCCGGTTGACATTTTTGGTAGAGAATTCGGAATGGACTTAGTGTGCCTTCCGTTGAAACAACTCGATGTAATCCTGGGGATGAACTGGTTAGAATTTAACCGTGTTCTCATCAACTGTTTTTCGAAGACAGTAATCTTTCCTGAAGGAGTTCATTCTGATGATCTGGAGATGACGGCTAGACAAGTGGATGAAGCTATCAAGGATGGTGCAACAGTGTTTATGTTGTTCGCATTGCTGAATGTGAAAGAAAAAGTGGCGAGTAGCGAATTACCTGTGGTGTGTGAATTTCCAGAAGTTTTTCCAGAAGATGTGAATGAATTACCACCGGAAAGAGAAGTGGAGTTTTCTATTGATTTAATTCTGGGAACTAGCCCAGTGTCAATGGCACTGTATCGTATGTCACCGTCTGAGTTGACTGAACTGAAGAAGCAGTTGGAAGAATTACTTGAGAAGAAGTTCATTCGTCCTAGCGTTTCTCCGTGGGGTGCACCTGTGTTGCTAGTGAAGAAGAAGGAGGGTTCAATGAGGTTGTGTGTGGATTACAGACAACTGAACAAGGTTACTATCAAGAATCGGTATCCCTTGCCGAGGATTGATGATTTGATGGATCAGTTGGTTGGAGCGAGTGTGTTTAGCAAAATTTATCTGAGGTCTGGGTATCACCAGATTCGTGTGAAAGACGATGATATTCAGAAGACCGCTTTCAGAACAAGGTATGGACATTATGAGTATTCGGTAATGCCGTTTGGAGTTACTAACGCACCTGGTATATTTATGGAGTATATGAATAGGATATTTCATCCTTATCTCGATAAGTTCGTGGTGGTGTTTATAGATGATATCCTAATATATTCTAAGAGTGAGGAAGATCATGCAGAACATCTCAGAATTGTGTTGGAGTTGTTAAAAGAGAAGCAACTTTTTGCCAAACTGTCGAAGTGTGAATTTTGGTTAGAAGAGGTCAGTTTTCTTGGACATGTAATTTCTAAGAATGGTATTGCTGTCGATCCTACTAAGATAGAGGCTGTATCTCAGTGGGAAGCGCCGAAGTCAGTGTCAGAGATTCGTAGTTTTCTTGGTCTTGCAGGTTATTACAAGAAGTTCATTGAAGGATTTTCATAGTTAGCATTACCGTTAACTAAATTAACCAGAAAGGGTCAGGCTTTTATTTGGGATGTAAAATGCGAGGAAGGATTCCAAGAGCTGAAGAAGAGGTTGACTAGTGCTCCTATTTTGATTTTGCCGAATCCGACAGAATCATTTGTGGTTTATTGTGATGCTTCGTTGATGGGTTTAGGTGGTGTACTGATGCAGAACCAACAAGTGGTCGCGTACGCGTCGAGACAACTCAAAGTGCATGAAAGAAATTATCCGACTCATGATTTGGAGTTGGCAGCGGTGGTTTCTGTCTTGAAGTTGTGGCGACATTATTTGTATGGGTCGAGATTTGAAGTGTTCAGTGATCATAAGAGTCTGAAATATCTCTTTGACCAGAAGGAACTGAATATGAGGCAGAGAAGGTGGTTAGAATTCCTTAAAGACTATGATTTTAGTTTGAATTACCATCCGGGTAAGGCAAACGTAGTTGCCGATGCTTTAAGTAGGAAGACTTTGCATATGTCTATGCTAATGGTGAAGGAATTGGATTTGATTGAACAATTCAGAGACTTGAGTTTGGTATGTGAAGTTACTCCTACTAGTGTTAAGTTGGGAATGCTGAAGCTGACCAGTGGTATTCTTGAAGAGATCAGAGAGGGCCAGAAGGCTGATGTCGAATTAGTCGACAAGTTGACTTTGATTAACCAAGGCAAGAGCGGTGAATTCAGAGTTGACGAGAATGGTATACTGAGGTTTGGAGACAGAGTTTGTGTTCCTGATGTTGCTGAACTCCGAAGAAATATTTTAGAAGAAGGACACCGTAGTGGATTAAGTATTCATCCTGGTGCTACCAAGATGTATCATGATTTGAGAAAGCTATTTTGGTGGCCTGGAATGAAGAAAGAAATTGCTGAGTTTGTGTATTCCTGTTTGACTTGTCAGAAGTCAAAGGTTGAACATCAGAAGCCATCTGGATTTATGCAACCGATGTTTATTCCTGAGTGGAAATGGGATAGCATATCAATGGATTTTGTTTCGGGTTTGCCGAGAACTGTTAAGAATTGTGAAGCTATCTGGGTCGTGGTAGACAGGTTGACAAAGTCTGCACATTTCATACCGGTAAGAATGGATTATCCGATGGAAAAGCTGGCTCAATTGTATATTGAGAAGATAGTTAGTCTACATGGTATTCCTTCGAGTATCGTGTCAGACAGAGATCCGAGATTTACGTCTAAGTTCTGGGAAGGTTTGCAGAAGGCTTTGGGTACTAAGCTGAGACTGAGTTCTGCTTATCATCCGCAGACGGATGGACAGACTGAGAGGAAAATTCAGTCGTTAGAAGACTTGTTACGTGCTTGTGTGTTAGAAAAAGGAGGTGCTTGGGATAGTTATCTGCCTTTGATTGAATTTACCTACAACAACAGTTTTCATTCGAGTATAGGTATGGCTCCGTTTGAGGCATTGTATGGTAGGAGATGTAGAACTCCATTGTGTTGGTACGAAGCTGGTGAGAGTGCTGTGATTGGACCAGAAATTGTACAACAGACTACGGAGAAGATTAAGATGATTCAAGAGAAGATGAAAGCTTCTCAGAGTCGTCAAAAGAGTTATTATGATAAAAGGAGGAAGACACTTGAGTTTCAAGGGGGAGATCATGTGTTTATGAAGGTTACTCCTATGACGGGTATTGGTCGAGCTTTGAAGTCAAAGAAGTTGACTCCGCGTTTTATTGGACCATTCCAAATTTCAGAAAGAGTGGGAGAAGTGGCATATCGTATTGCGTTACCGCCAATGCTTGCCAACTTGCATGATGTATTTCATGTGTCTCAATTGAGGAAATACATTTCGAATCCGTCCCACGTGATCCAAGTGGATGATGTGCAGGTTAAAGACAACTTAACGGTTGAAACGTTACCTGTGAGGATTGAAGATAGAAGACTGAAGCAATTGCGGGGCAAGGAAATAGCTTTAGTCAGAGTAGCTTGGGGAGGACCAGCTGATGGAAACGTCACCTGGGAGTTAGAAAGCCAGATGAAAGATTCCTATCCGGAACTATTTGCTTGAGGTATGTTTTCGAGGACGAAAACTCTTTAGTGGGGGAGAGTTGTAACATCCCGAAAATTCTTATTTAATTAATTTAATCAAGTTTTAAATTAATTATGGGAAATTAACATTTTGTTGAATTAAGTGGAAAAATAATAAAATGTTAAGTTATTGGGCCATGCGGTGGAATTAGTAAAGTGGAGGTGTAATTGTGTAAGAGCCCATTTCTAATTTTATGTTTTTCATAAAATAAAGGAAAACAAGAGGAGAAGGGAAAAATTAGAACGTGAAAACCAGAAGCTGTGAGAAGAGGAACTGAAGAACGTAAAGGGAGAACCAAAGAGGAAGAGGAACCAATTCAAGAATTTGGCTAAGGTAAGGGGGGACTTGTCTAATTATCATCTATTATCGGGTTAGGGGTTGATAATACTGAATAGATGTGGAATTCGGGTCGATTGGGTCATATGATAGGTTTAGGGATTTAGTCAAATTGTATGATGTTTGATCTCTATGTTTGAATCTATGATGTCTGCGTTGTTATGGTCTCAATTGATGTGTAAATGGTGTATTATGAGATGTATTTTGTGTTGTTTGTGCATTCGATTTCCCTAGGTTCGTACTGGTATGAATTGGATGAGTTTGGAATGTATAGGATGTTGTTTTCTGCAGGTTGGGGTTTCTGAAATCGCCGGTTCGCGCCGCGTGCATAGGGTTGGCGCCGCGAACAGGTGGGCAGAATGCCAAGAAGTTGTGATACGCTCAGGTCGCGCCGCGTACCTGTATTCGCGCCGCGAAGGTGTAACTTTTTCTCGCTTCGCGCCGCGTGCAGATGTTTGCGCTGCGAACAGCTTGGCAGAGAGCCAAGGATTCTTGGAACGCTCAGTTCGCGCCGCGAACTGGTGATGGCGCCGCGTGCTGTTGGTGTTTTGAGATATTTTTGAAAGTTCAAAGATGCATAACTTTTTAACTGTTGGTCCGTTTGATGCTTCGTTTCGAGCTAAACGAACCTTATAGACTAATCTATGTGATGATGATTGATTGGTTTTTGGATTGATGAAAATGCATGTATGCTATTCTAATTGAGTATGATGATTGATGCAAATACGTGTATGTTTTGTATATGATGATGATGGAATTGTGATTGAATGATGTTAATATATATGAACATACTTGAATGATGATGATGTTGATGATTGATGATGATGATGATGGTATAAGTATGTTGTATATGTTGCATTCATTCATGTTCATTGATGATACTGTATCCATAAGGGTGTTTTGGATCAGTGAAGGGCATGATTCCCATTGTGTGGAATCTGTGCTGGCAGGGCCGTATCTTGGATGATGTTGGATCGGTCATGGGTTATCCCCATTTGATGATGTTGGTACCACATGCATAGTGTCAGTTCATACATATGCATAATTTATAACATGATTGGATGCATTCCAGTGTTGTAAATGTTGATGATGTGTTGATTGTTGTTTGATTGTTTTGAATGTCTGTTTATGAAACAATTGGGTGAATGATACAACTGTGATGTGTTATTGCTTTATAAACTTTTAACATTTGTTAATTATGATGAGACTCACCCTTACATGTTGTCATTTTCAGATTGAGGATAGCGGTTGTTCGACTCAGTGAGGATTAGCTCATGAGTCAGTGGTTTAGTAGCGTCAGGTGTCATGCCCTGATAGTTGTAACACTGGGGACGTGATTGTTTAGAGTTTATGATTATGACTCTAGTTATGTTTTGATGTTTTGAAGGATAAGTTTTAAAGATGTTAAACTTAGTCCGTTTTTGATAAATTTCCGCTGTGTGAACATGAAACGTTTTAATTTATGATGATTACCTCAGTGAATGCATGACATGACTGAATGATGTTTGTTTATTATGAATTGTGGCACCCTTATTTCATGTACTCTAAATAATTGTTTTAAAATTGCCGCGGGGTTAGTAAGGGGTGTTACAATGCCCCTAGTACTTAGTATGATGCCCTTGACTGATCGGGAAGTAGCTTCGGGCCCACTTGGGTGCATGCCCCTGATTGTTGATGTTTCTGAAAGATTCTCTGAATCTTGGCCTGATTGCCCCAGATTGGCTGGTCGAAGCATGTCATGCCCCTTGTATTCATTGACTTCTAATCGACTGAGTCAGTTATAAGAGATGTTGCTACCGAGATAGTTTCGTCTGTCGGGATGACTTTTAATCATTAGTTGTACCCTGTGCAGATTCTTTCTGATGCTAACACTTGAAATTATGTAGCAGAGTATGTTTAATAATGAATTCATGAGATGCAATGCATATGTTTGTCTTGAGGTTTTGAAAAACATTAAAACAGGAGATGTAAAAGCGTGATGTTTTAAAAACGTGATGTTTGTAAAAACAGGATATCAACTCAGCATTTATGGCAAATATTAAGGAGTCAGGATACCCTTTTGGGGACAGTATGCTTTCGAACTAACCATGCTTCAGTTAGGACTTTCAAGGGTTGTAACGTGGCTTGGTTCACAGTTTAAGAAACAAAGGATAATGGCTCAAAATTTATTTGTACCCATCCAAATCTTCGTGATGTTCTTCGATCCTATGCTCAGTTAATTCTGTGTTTAAGCCTTTAGCAAAGCTTGAAGTCGTAGCATTGACATTTGTTGATGGTTGAAGCACCAGAAGTTGATTCGGACAGGCAGTCGTTCTTTTTTTTGTAATTCTTTTTTCTTTTGTCTAGGATTTGTAATGACCTTTTTTTTTTTACTCTGTTATCCCTAACTTTTGCCTGAACAGTTTATTTTGAGATTACAGTCAGCGGGACGTTTCGATTTTGATAAGTCTCCTTCATAGGTTTTGACTTAACAGTTTTTCTTTTTGATGGAATATTGACTGCCTGACTTAATGGTTGCGGGGACCCATCATTATTTGTGTAAACGACAGCTAGTATAATTGAGTTAACTGAGTAACTACCCTGCCCCATGTTATGATTAAAGGGTTTCAATTTGCATGTGAAAGAAAACTCCTACACCTTAGGCTCAAAGGGGTTAACGAGGGATTAACATCCTTATATCTCCACTGTTTAGGAATTGAAACAATGCCTGCACATCGTCAGCATAGTCTGTTCAAAAGCACACTGTATGAAGTTGCGGTATCGTTTTCGTCATCCTCCCTCAAAAGACTTACAGCTTAGCAGGAGTTGAACATCACAACATAAATAAAAAGTAAAGACATAATTTAAATGAGTGAAAGCAAAGTAATTTATTCAAGACAAACATATGCAATGCACTAATGATGATTATTGAAACAGATAATGTCTATCATAAGTCGAATGTTTAAACAAACAGAAAAGAAAATTTGCAAATAAAAGTAAATCTAATGATTCGAAAGACATCCTTCTAGCCATCCACAGCATCAGCAGTCTTGTTGTGATTAGGCATGGGAGCATTGATCACGTTAGGGGTTGCAGGAGGGTCGAACTCAATTTCGCCTGCGTCGATCATATCTTGGATCTTATTCTTCAACGCCAACAATTCTCTGTGTCATGTCCAGGACTGTTAGAATGATATGTGCACCTCGCATTGAGTTTGTAGCTAGGAGCAGAGGTGTTAGGATTCTTATGAGGATCCCTAAGGGTAACCAAATTTTCCTTTAGCAGATGTTGTAAGGCTTAAGCTAGCGACATATTGATCTTTGTGAATTGACGTCTGGGTGTGTCTTGTTTGTTTTGACGACCTTGTTGAGGCGCCGGTGTGGAGATCAGAACTGCCCCAATAGATTGGTCATGGTTTCTCCTTTTCTGCCCATACACAACATTGGACTCTGACTTCCCATTGAAATGCTTCTTTGTAGCACCTGAGGATGGAGCCACTTGAATCTTACCACTTCGGATGCCACTCTCGACACGTTCCCCAATCAGTATAAGCTTAGTGAATCCAGATGATGAACTCCCAAGCAAATGACTATAGAAAGGGCCGATCAGCGTGCTCATAATCATAGCAACCAACTCTCTGTCAGCCAAAGGAGGTTGGACTCTTCCAGCTAGGTCTCTCCACTTTTGAGCATACTCCTTGAAACTTTCGTTAGGACCCATGGACATGCTTTGTACTTGTGTACGAGTTGGCGTGAGATCAGCGTTGTATTGGTATTGCTTGTAAAAAGCAGTTGCCAAATCTTCCCATGTATGAATGTTGGCACCGTCCAGTTGATAGTACCATTTGAGTTGAGTTCCAGATAAGCTCTCTTGGAAGAAGTGGATCCACAGCTTCTTATCAGCAGTATGAGGCTGAATCTTCCTCACATAGGATTTCAAGTGCAGTTTAGGACAAGAGACTCCATCATACTTAGCAAAGGTCGGAGTCTTGAATTTCGGGGGAATAATAACCCCTGGGATAAGTCCTAGTTCTTCAAAGTCTAGCCCGGGTACCTTTTGAATTTCCATGGCTTTTATACGTTCTTCCAGCAACTTGTATTTGTCATCAGGATGTTCATCCTCATGGTAATAGTCCTCTTCTTCTTTGGAGGGCTTAGCAGAATCATGGTTACTTTTCGCATTAGTTTTGATACTAGCATCATCATCTTGTTCTTCGTCGTCACTGTCTTCAGAGACTTCGGCTTCCCTGAGTTGCAAGATCGGTCTAAGCTTTTTCCCCAGAGTCTTCTTGCCCTTCTTCTTCTTCTTCTTGGTAAGGATGGTCTTCAGCTCTTCTTGCCCCTTGGACAAATTCAGAATCAAGGCTTGGAACTCAGCATTTTGAGCTTGGAGATCTTTAACTGATTGTTCAAGATTCATGATGCTGAAATAAATAGCGAGGAGGTGAGAAACCTGTGGTAGGGAACCTGTGATGCGATGTTATGAATGCAAATGCAATGTTTTCAAGGATCTTTAAGGAATATAGTTAGCACGTTAAAAAATGATTTGGTCGCATCTTTACTCGAAGAACTCTGATTCTTGGATGTTCTTCTAAGGGAATCAAGCTCACCATATCCAGTGGGTCATAGCCTCTGATTCGGGATACTTCTGAATTGGAAGGTACATGGCTAGAGGAAAATAAATCCTCTTGACCCTTGATAGGTACCGAGTCTCTGAATTGGAAGGTATGTGGCCAGAGGAAAATAAATCCTCTTGCCCCTTGATAGGAATTTAGTCCTTGATAATTAGCACATGAAATTGGGCGTCGTAAATCCCAAAGATCCTTGAAAGGTTTAGTTAACATGTGATGTTATGATGTCATGATGTCATGCGAAATGCAATACGATAGGTAAAGCATAAGGTAATAAGGACGAAATGTCCTACAAACAAATCCTGCAAGAAAATAGAAGGGTTAGTAGCACACACAAACAAGTCACACAAATGTCCTTAGGGTTAAAGGCTTGCATGGAGTTTGACTAGGTAACTACCTTTCCCCAAAGGTACTTCTAAGGATAAGGATGATATCAGCAACGGGTTCTACCAGTTATTCAGAATTGTCAGCCCTTCTAAAGCACCCTCGGACATGATACATTCGCATCATGCAGTGATACTTTGAGAAAGAACCTATCTGAATTGTAGTATCGGGTAGCGACTAGATTCTCAACATTTGTCAAGAGTAGTCCCCCCACTACTTCCTAAAGGCCAAGATGGGTTAAAGGTAACTAAAGGTCCTTGAGCTCCGGCGCACCCACAGGCACGTACATAGACCTCCCTCATTTGAGAAAGGTGTGCATATAGCTATGGAGTCCTAATTCAAGCGTGAGCTTCATATTGACTCATCTCCCACATATGTGAAAGAGGTCGCCATGACTATGCCACTCCTATCTTAAGTGTACTTGAATCCGGGTATAGGATTCATCCTTCATTTATTTCCCAAAGCATCCCTGAAAAATAAAGCAAGCAAAGCAAACAATAGAAAACATTCAAGTAAACCTAAACTTTTAAGGTAACCCCTCTTTTATTCGATAAATCCCCAGCAGAGTCGCCAGTTCTGTAATACGGTGGGAGAACTGACTTTTTTGAAATGTCGCGGTAAGCAAGAGTCGCCACCGACTTTTATTTTAACCAAAAGAAAGGCTAAAAGAACAGAAAAACCTTTAAAGAAAAGACTTTGAGTTCGGGGGGTAATTTATACAAAGGGAAGGTGTAAGGAACCCTTTGCATCCATGGTTTTCCATGGGCTCTTAATTGCTTAGCTCACTTGGATATGTTTTGAAAATGTTTGTAGAAAAAGATTTGAATAAGGACTTTAGATTGTAAAATAAGCGTAGCCTTTTTGAAGGTTTTTGAGAAAGGGTAAGAAAAAGATTTTAAACTAGACCAAGCAATTAAGAGGTAATTACCTTAACATTGTAAAAGAGTTCTTTTAGCCTTTCAGGGCTATCCATACAATAAGAGGGTAGGAAGCCCTTTTATTTGGAGGTTGAAGGGTCGTCGTAGTTATCGTTTGCCATGAGACTGTCCCTACCATAAGGAGGGCGGTTAGTCTAAGGGAAGGATAATAATAGTCATTATTAGGCAACCAAGAGGACACCTCAGCAATCGAAAGGGACTATCACATCATATTGTAGGCAACTTCGAGGGACGAGATCATATAACTGAACCGAAAGCAGCATCATAGGGACGTATGATCTTTAGTGATGAGAATGAACTGAGGGCAACATTTGCTGAGGCGTCCTCGTATCCGAGGGACTTGAATATTTTGTACTGAAAAGGCAACAAGACAACAGGCAACAGGCAACAAAAGGGGTTACCATAAAAGGTGTGTGGGTGCACAATCACGTGATTCAATTCAGATATTTTATCTTATAAATTAGTTATTCTAAATTCAGTTCAAGGTTTTCACGCCCTAACTTACTAACCACGCAGTTATAATACAATGCATAACAGTTTTAAGTGCCTTCAAGGCCACACAATACAACCCAGGAGCAGTTACAAAATATAGCCATGGGGAAGGGGGGAAAGCAATAATATAATCCCATAAAACAATAGGTCAAACACAAGTAATAATATCAGAGAAATTAAATAAGAACGAGTTTAGGGTTACCGAAGGTTTGAGCTTTAATCGGTTGGTTAACCCTGAAAATCAATGAAGAAAAATAAAAGGGGGTGAGTGTAGGAGAGATTCATTGACTATTTGAAGTAAACCCTATTTTGGGCAAAAAGGCAAAATAAAATAAAATGATATTTAAACAAGAAAAAGAATTAGAAACTTAGCTTTTCGATCTCATATGGCGCATGGTCGGAGGATCTTGATCAACCCTGAAAGTCAAGCACGAAGAAGAAAAATGTTAGTGCATTAGTGATCTAATGACAAACCTCGCAACCTTGATTAGGGCACAAGCTAACCATGGTTAATATAATAAAAAAAACCCTAAGTTAATTAATTATTGGTTTTCAACCTAATTAATTAAATCAGCAGAAACTAGGTTTTGATTAAATTAACCTTAAAAAAAATATAATAATTAAATTAATGAATTGAACAAAACAATTTCCATCATTATTTTAAGTTAACAAGTTCATTTAGATTAATACTTTGATTATTTAAATTAAATTAAAATAATTAATAAAATATTTTATCATATTTTTGAAATAAAAGTTACATAAAGAAATAATTTTTAAGAGAATTTTAATTAAAAGAAAAGAACAAGAAAACAATAGAATAATAAGAAAGGGAATAAATAAAATATAAAAAAAATTTAGAAACTTAGCTCTGCTTATATGTGATAGGTCCTTGGGAATCCATGGTAGACTGCAGGCTGAAAGGCGTTGGATGAACTGCTAGACAGATCTGACGGCTGGAACGTGAGAGTTCACCATGGGCTTGCGCTGAGTGTGTGTACGTGATCCTGTAGAAACAAAGGTGTAAAAATACAACGCCTTTTACCATCTGGCCAAGTTGCAATTGGTGACAAACATACCAACATGAATCATAATAAATAAAACTTGAACAGTAAACGAATTTAAAAAAAATCACGCGCCCACGAACTCATCTTCCTCGTGGAGATTTTCTTTAAAACACAGAACCTTTAGCCCACGGTTTTACCTTGTGGCCATAGGTCCCCAACCTGAAAACCTGCAAATTAACATGAATCGAGACATAAAAACAATCCAGATCAAGCATAAATGTTATCAAGAGTTTAAAAGACATATTGATTTGGCCTAAAATCACTCCTAAGTGGGAATCCCCTTTTCACGAACAAGAAACCCTAGCAATGGCATCTGGTGGTTCCGGCGTCCAAAATCCAATCGAATGGCATCAATAGCTTTCAAACATCATGACAAACAACATTATACAATCCAATTTCATTTATGATGATCAAAACATTGAAATCGAGAATTGAAAAAAAAGGAGCAAACCGTGACAATAAGGGTGACGATTCCAGATGTTATATGACTCGGTGACAATCTGGACCACTTCAGGGACTTTGTGAGAGTGTGAAAGAACCTTCAAAAGCCTTTGAATCGATACCAAACCCCAAGCATGAAGTTTATTTTTTCTTGAGATTATGTGAGTTTTGTTTGAGTTTTTGAAGATGCCAATCCTTGTCAATCTCCTCCTTTATGCGTTGGACATGTTATCCATATATAATAGGATGAATTAGGGTAAGAAACTTGGTTCAAATCTCTTTCAATCAAGGATTGGAAATTGGAAGAAGATTGATTTGTGAATCTTTCTAAATTTGATCAAAACTTGATTTTCTCTTCCCAATCTCCATTAATACGAAATTGGATCAAATAATCTGTATTTGGATGATTGATTATGAATAAAAATGAAACCAAATCAAATCTTTTGTATTTTTCTTTAATTATTTGATTTAAATAGCATTTGAAATGAATAAAATTCAAATAAAAATATAATAAAAATAAAATAATCATGGAATGGGATGGGATTTGAATATTCTTGGTGACTTGGGGAACAAGTTTGGGTCATAAAAGATCAGGCCCATTTGGGATAAAATCCATTTTGACCTTCATTTGCTGCATGTACTTTACCAAAAATTAACCAACTTTGACAAAGCATATCTCCCTCAATTTTTAGAGTGTGTTTGGATGAAGCATTTTAATGAGGTAATGTAATGTTTTGAGGGAATTTAAAATGATGTGCACAAAATTCATTGTTTGGATACAAAAATGAAGAATTGTTAAAATGATGGAAATTTATGGAGTATTTAATCTTAAGTTAAATTTAATCATTTTGAAATGACACCCAAAACCAAAGAATTTGAAATTCCTCTCATCCTCCATGTTACTATTATTTCTTCAAATTTTGCAAATTGGTCCTCATATTTTTTAAAATTACATAATTGACCCTAAAAATTTTCAAAAAATTGCAAATTGGTCCTTAATAATTTTAAAATTTTACAATTTGGTCCTTAAAATTTTCAAAAATTGCAAATTAGTCCCTACTTTTCAATTTTTTAATTTGGTCCAAAAATTTAAATTTTATAAAAAATAACCCTAAAAATCTAACAATGAATTATCTTAATTTTCCATCCAAACAAAATAATTTAAAAATGAATGGATTTCAATTGAATCATTTGAATTGCTTTGAATTTTAAATTTCTTTAAAATTTCCAATTACTTCATCCAAACACACTCTTAAGGAATGAAAGAGTTCTAGGGCTTTTTGGAAACCTCAAGATGTCCTCTACAAGCCACTTTAGTAACTTTTATCCATTTGAGGATTTTATCTTGATGATATTGGCTTTGACAAAAAACTGCTTTTGGTTGACTTTAAAAAAAGACCTATAATCTTTTGATCCATATCTCTTAGACTTGGCTTGTGAGAGACAAAATTGTAGAGAATTCAATTTCCTTCAAAATGAGCTTTAGATGGGAAATTTCTGATGTTCCATGTGGAAGTTATGGCTGGTCAAAGTTCAGTTGACTTTCTCCTATGAAAACCCTAATTTAGAAACTTTTGGTTTTGTTGATTTCTGAACTTTCCTTGATTAAACATGATCAATCCTTGATCAAATGATGAATGATACTTCAAAATAAGGTTGTTGACAAAAAAACCAGGAGTTTTGACTATACTTTGACCACAGTTGACTTTTAGGTCAATCTAGTCGACTGTTGACTTTCTGAGCAATTGACTGGTCAATCCTTGGAATTAAAGCTTGTACTTTGCCATAAGGATAGTTTGAAACATCATGAGCCATATGAAATCCATTGGAGACCTTGAACCATTGATTTTCTTAAGAGGAGTCAAAATCCTAGTTTAGAAGATCATTGTTTAGGAGAGTGTGCTTGAGGTTAGACCTTGATTCTTGAACCTTTGTCTGAGATGAAAAAGTGAAATGAGATGGGCAAATTTTGGGGTATGACAGTAGTGTTTGAGCTTTTAGGTTTATGATCCATTAATAGTATTATATAATGTAGTCTCATAGAGACATTTGGAATTAATCAATCAAATGAAAAAAGTATTTTATTTCCTTTTATTCTATTTTGTTATTTTAGTTTTCTTCCTCTTTCTAGTTAAAACCCTAGATTATAGCTTTGATAGGAATTGCTTCCTATCAATTGGTGCATTCATCCATATACTCAAATTCTTCTATGGATTATCCTTATCACACACTTTCATATCATCCATGGAGTACTCCTCCTACCTATCCCACAAACCCTTATTTTACATCTCCTACCACATCTTCACTTTCATCTTTTTTATGGGAACTTTTTACACCATGTTACACTTGTGTTGGATCATCATCACCAATTTTGTATCCAAATCATGGATATTCACCACATCCACTTAACCCTAACCCATATTCATCCCACTCATCATCTCCTTATTAATATGACTACAATAATTATCATCAACAACTCCAACCAACAAACACATCTTTCATAATTTGTCATCAATATCAAACTCATTCTAAAAATAGAAGATATTTTGATAAGTATCTCCAAGTCACTCATCCCTCTTTTAAGAAATCATCTAAAAAAAACTCTCAAAAACTTTCTAATTCACGAAAAAAAACAAAAAGATAAGTTTCACAAACTTATCCTTGAAACAAATCCAGAACAACAAAACGAAGAAATTGAAGAAGATAGAGTTTTGGATCTAATTCAAGAGTCGTCATCCTGGATGGAGCAAAATGTTACGGTAGATGCAGATTTTTCTAATGTTGGTGAGGATTTTGGCAAATTCCAACATGAAACATCTCCAAGGGAATCAACAAGTGTAATTTCGTTCACGGACCAAAATCAAACACCAAATATGACACCACTGTAACACCCCTTTCTAATACCCCAAATTATAATAGTAAACAAATATTCAGAGTAAACATGCATATAAAATGTTTTCAAAAAATAAAAGCTTTTAAAAACCAACAAAACATACATCCATAAATATACGATTCATCTGGTCATCATAATAACACATCTTACTTAACATAATTCATTAATGATATACATACACAGCGGAAAATAACGAATACTCATGAATTTCATAATGATCCATGTCCCATACCATGATCGTATCACACATAATATCCAAGACGGAATCATAACATCATATCCAAGATACTCGGCACTAAGGCCTCTCACAACAACAATAAACATCATACGAAAACGTAAGGTAGTATCAAGATACAAATCCGAACAAAACATGAGTTCAACACCACTAATCCTAACCTAGTGTTATATGAACAGAGTATTGACTCACTACCAATCAAATAACGAAACTCAAAGCTCTTCGGCTAAGCCACGAACAAGCAACTACTCGTCTGAACCTGCACGATACCAACAAAGGGCAACATTCAAACAGAAGGGTGAGAATTCAAATTATCATAGAAAATATAATAATGAGAAATGCAACATAAACAAGCATACATTTCACAATTCATCACTCTTCATAAACATGCTTTTATCATCATACATCAAAGTTAACATGTTTTCATCATTAAACCACCAAGTTTCATCATTTAAGTAATTATATCTAATCACCAATTCAAGAATTGTAATCCACTAATGAAATGTCATCAAGTATACAAGTATCACACGAAACTCCACATTATGCATCACTTATCACATAATTAATTCACGCCAATCATATTGCAAAATCACACAAAACACAAATTCACACCGACATGTGTGACTCAAGTGTGACTCTATGCAATATGCATGTGGATCCCATCCGTTATCATTACCGATCATGCCGATTGTTTTTCCTCTATAGACTAGATAACCACCTCAAAAGCCTCATTCCGCGTTAAGATTTCAAATCTCATTCGGCGTTAGATTTGGGATAAGTAAATAATCTTCGCGAGATTACCCAACATTTCCACTTTCAACGACTCATGCTTGTGTACGCGTGCAACAAAACAAGACTCGTGCATTTAAGACGATCTCTCTATCTCTTAAACTACACAATCACATATTTACAACTTTGCACAACATTACACAACATGACATTTCAATCCAAATCTCAACACTAATTAGCATTTAACAATCAATCACATAATTCATGATTATCATTACCACATAATACATTCATATACATTGATTATAAACAATTCATCCATAACATACATTCATAATTATATATTATTCACAATTAACATCATAATTAGCTACACAAGTGCCAACCAATCATATTTTATCATGTAGACAATCATATTAGTTTCAATATGCTTCAAACGGCACGTAAAGAGGAGTTACGGATCAAAATATACAACATTTCAAAGTTTGGAAAAAGTTTTGAACTACAGGGTCCGCTTAGCGACTTCAAGCGCGCTTATGGAGTTAGAATTTCAATAACCCCGCTTCAAGCGGCCAAAACAGAATAGTGAACCAATTCTGAACTCCTCTTAGCGGACTGGCTCCGCTTAGCGAGCAATCTTTATTTTTCAGAAAAAAACAGTATCCACTTAGCGGCCTCACGTCCGCTTAGCGGACATGCGATTATGCAGAAAATAACAGCAAACAAAGAACTGTGAAATCACACACCCACCACTCCAAATCACTTCCAAACATCAATAAACATCAAATACAACCTGTATTAATCATTATTGAACCATAACATTCATCAAAATCATGTTTAATCATGCAAATCCATAGAAATTAGCACCAAAAACTAGGGTTCATACATTTTCATGAAATTTCAAAGATTGAAGAGAATCACACAAACACGTACATTACCCAATCATAGATTCTACAAGAATTTGGATTCTAACCCTTACCTCTAGCTCTTAATCCACCCTCTTCAAGAATCTACTTCCTCTTTTCTTCTCTTCTCTTCTCTATGCCTCTTTTCTCTTCTTTCTATCTTTCTATCTTTCCTAATTTAGGTTAAGTCATAAAATCTTCTTCTAACTCTCATTATCTCATTACGCTTAACCCATTCACTATTCTCACTTCTAATTAAACTAAGCCCAATAGCTAATTCTAATATAATTCTACCATTTATTAATTAGCTAAATAACCTATTACCACACAATTAAATAATTATCACTCAAACAATAATTAAATAAAACACACAAACAATTATCAAATATCAAATAATCCTAATTAAATAAAATCTAATAAAAATAGGGTTTTACAACTCTCCCCCACTTAAAATATTTTCGGCCTCGAAAATTACCTCAAACAAACAACTCCGGATACAATTCCCTCATCTTATCTTCGAATTCCCAAGTGACATTGTCATCGGCAACTCCACCCCATATCACTTTCACAAAAGAAATCTCCTTACCACGAAGCTTCTTCACTTCTCGATCTTCAATTTGCATAGGTGATGTATCAACCGTCAAATTGTCTCTTACTTGAACATCATCTATTTGAACAACATGCGATGGATCCACAATGTACCTCCTCAGTTGAGACACATGGAACACATCATGAAGATTATAAAGAGACGGTGGCAATGCAATCCAATATGCCACTTCACCTACCCTCTCCGAAATCTGATAAGGGCCAATGAAACATGGCGTTAACTTACGCGACTTAAAAGCTCTACCAACATCCGTTATTGGCGTAACTCGAAGAAACACATGTTCATCCTTCACAAACTCAAGAGCCTTCCTCCTCTTATCATGATAACTCTTCTGACGACTTTGAGAAGCCTTCATCTTCTCTTGAATCATCTTAATCTTATTCGTAGTCTCTTGAATTAACTCGGGTCCAACCACAACACTCTCCCGATTCATACCAACACAAAGGATTTCTACACCTTCTACCATAAAGAGCTTCAAAAGGTGTCATTCCAATACTTGAATGAAAAATGTTGTTATACGTAAACTCAATCAAAGGTAAGAAACTATCCCAATTTCCCCCTTGTTCCAAAACACAAGACCTCAAAAGATCTTCAAGCGATTGAATAGTCCTCTCCGATTGACCATCAGTTTGCAGATGATACGCTGAACTCAAATGCAACTTCGTACCCAAAGCACTTTGCAAACCTTCCCAAAATCTAGAAGTAAACCTTGGATCTCTATCTGAAACAATACTCGACAGAATACCATGCAAACACACAATCCTTTCAATGTACAACTTCGCAAGTTTTTCCATCGAATAATCCATCCTCATTTGAATAAAATGAGTATATTTCGTCAACCTATCCACAATTGAAACATGTCGCATCAGACTGAGGACATTCATAAATATGATGTCCTTCAACACCACACCTATAGCACTTGACAGGAGTGTGAGATCCTCCCCCACTCGGTTTCTTGCCATTACCGGCTTTCTGCTTTCCTTTACCATCATACGGTTTCCCACGGAATTGACCTTTCTTCTCATTCATAGCCTTGTAGTGAGAAGCACTCTCCCTACTATCCTCATCCTAGATCCGACTCTTGTTAACCAACTCCGTAAAATGAGTAATTTGTTGGTAACCAATCGCCTTCTTGATATTAGGCCTCAAACCATTGACAAACTTCAAACACTTATATCTCTCCGCATTCATAGTATTGTAGTGAGGACAATAATTGATAAGCTCTTGAAATCTAGCAGCATACACATCAACAGTACCATTTCCTTGCTTCAACTCTAGGAATTCCACCTCTTTCTTTCCATGGCAATCTTCCGGAAAATAGTTTTCCAAGAATGCATCGCGAAAAAGATCCCAAGTAACCTGAATACCTTCTTCATCAAACCTCTGAGCCATATTACCCCACCAATCCTCAACCTCCTTCTCCAGCATATGAGTACCAAACTGCACTCTCTGAGCATCGGTGCAATTCATAACTCGAAAAATCTTCTCAATCGCCTTCAACCAAGCTTGAGCTTTATCCGGTTCATGCTCTCCCTCAAAGGTTGGAGGATTGTTCCTCAGAAACTTCCCTAAAGCACGATACTCATCATCATCACCATTCTGATTTCCAGCATTAGCTTGAGGAATTTGACCAAGAGATCCAACCAACATCCTCAATGCATCAGCAACGGTATCATCGTTCCTTCCAGCAACCATCGTTCTAATACAACCAACAACCAAAACAGACAAGACAATATCGATCTTGTCAGATACATAAATCTAATACAACGGGAATAAAGACATTAATGACTCTGACCAACAGGTCGACCATGCTCTGATACCACTAATGTAACACCCCTTTCTAATACCCCAAATTATAATAGTAAACAAATATTCAGAGTTAACATGCATATAAACAGGGGCATCACATCGATGTTTTCAAAAACTAAAAGCTTTTAAAAACCAACAAAACATAAATCCATAAATATACGATTCATCTGCTCATCATAATAACACATATTACTTAACATAATTCATTAATGATATACATACACAGCGGAGCATCAGACGGTAGTATCGAGATACAAATCCAAACAAAACATGAGTTCAACACCACTAATCCTAACCCAGTGTTACATGACCAGAGCATCGACTCACTACCTAATCAAATAATGAAACTCGGAGCTCTTCGGCTAAGCCACGAACAAGCAACTACTCGTCTGAACGTGCACGTTACCAATAAAGAGAAACATTCAAACAGAAGGGTGAGAATTCAAATTATCATAGAAAATATAATAATGGGAAATGCAACATAAACAAGCATACATTTCACATTTCACCACTCTTCATAAACATGCTTTTATCATCATACATCAAAGTTAACATGTTTTCATCATTAAACCACCAAGTTTCATCATTCAAGTAATTATATCTAATCACCAATTCAACAATTGTAATCTACTAATGAAATGCCATCAAGTATACAAGTATCACACGAAACTTCACATTATGCATCACTTACCACATAATTAATCCACGCCAATCATATTGCAAAATCACACAAAACACAAATTCATACCGACATGTGAGACTCAAGTGTGACTCTATGCAATATGCATGTGGATTCCATCCGTTATCATTTCCGGTCATGCCGATTGTCTTTCCTCTATAGGCTACAATCTTTGTGGGATCGTTACTCTTAATTTTACATCACTTGATACTATTTGACTATGTATACTTGCATATATAAGTAGCACAAGTTTTTGGCATCGTTGTCAAGGATCGTATCAATAACATTTTGATTCTCTAAATTTTTTGTGAAAAGTACATTTGAGCTTTTGAAGTTTTCTTTATTTTGGTGACATGACATTTGCGTGGTTACTGCATGCGCAGATTGCTAACCCTAGTATACATTGGAGATCTTGAACTTGAAAGAACATTCAAATTACTAAGGATATTTCAAACTACTAGTCACTTACCAAAAAAAGGTCTCTTCCTGCTCATTTTTTTGAAAACTTTTAGGAACACTTTGAAGAACCACAACTATAGCATGAAGGAATCATGGCAAAAAAATGACATTATTAGCATTCCCAATGATAGAGCAAGAAACATTAGGTATTATGTTGTGTTTGATCCCAATGCCATGAACACAAGAATCATACGATGAAAGATTAAAATGGAATAATTGAATTCAAGCCCATGATGTTCCAAATTCTTTAAGCCATTGGCCAATACTCAAAATTTGTCACTAAAGATACACATCTACATTTGTGGCAAATCTTGGAAGTTGATAGTAATTTAAAAACCCATAGGATTAATGATGATGTTTTTAGATTAAGGTTGTTTTATTATTCTCTAAGGGATAGAGAAAAAGTTGGTTCAATTCCTTAGAACCTAATTCCCTCACCACATGGAATGCCTTGGCTAAAATTTTTAGCTAAGTATTTTTCTCTTGTCAAGAATACAAAATGAAAAACATTCAAGGAATTACTGGGGAAATGTCCACACCATGGGATCCTAATCTATATTTAGTTGGAGAAATTTTATTAAATATTGGTACCATCATCGAGAGATATGTTGGATGCATCTTCTAGTGGTGTATTGTTATCTAAATCTAAAAATTCTGGTATGACAGACTCGGATGTCAATCCCGATGTCAAGACATCAGATCTATTATTAATGTAGCATAAGCAGAATAGAAGGATCCCCCATTAATTAATTACTCCTAAATAAGAGTCAATGAGACATGGGATCACACACGTTTAGTAGACATAACCAGATTATAATCTTTATATGGTTCCGTTTAGGAACAGCTAACACTTCTGAACCTGATGTTATAAACAAAGTCATAACATTCATAACTGAACAAACAATGCAGAAGATAAATAACACAGTTAATTGTTAACCCAGTTCGGTCTAACTACCTACTCTGGGGGCTACTAAGCCAGGAAGAAGATTTCACTATCAGTAGTACTATTTTATGTAAACAACCTCTGGTTTACAGATAAATAACCTCTGGTTTACCTAGTCACTACCCAATGCAACTTTTATCTCAGAACTCCATCAAAGACAAGAGAACCTCTGCTCACTCCCTAGTGATACCTAACTGTTACAACCCTGCAACAGCTATTTACACAATTAACAATGAACACATACTTGATCTTGCTTCACAGCTTCAATCAAGTTTACAATACTCAACTCTTACCTACAGGTTTTGAGTGAGGACAATCACTTCTCTAACCTACATGTTTCGAGAAGGACATGGCAGCCATCCCACAACCTGGGTGGTCTACCTATAGAAACCCTAATGACTACATCGTTAAAAACAAGGTTTTCTATCTTAAACTAGGTTACAAAGTATCCTATTTATAACCTGATCCCAATTGGAATTGGGCTTACAAATCGCAGCACTCCTTGCTGTTACAAATATGCAGAAATATTCTGCTGCAAATAAGGTCTTTTAATCATGAGTTTCCTAATTTATCTCCTAAATTAGAAACTACTATGTAATACGGTGGGAGAACTGACTTTTAAAATGTCGCGGTTCAGCAAGAGTCGCCACCGACTTTTATTTTGTCCAATTAGGAAAGGTATAAAAGTACAGGAAAGACCTTTTGAGAAAAAGAGTTCGGGGGGTAAGTTATGAAAAGGGAATGTGTTAGCACCCTTTTCATCCGTAGTTATCTACGGGCTCTTAGTTTGCTTAGCTCGTTTTGTTTTGTTTCAAAAGCTTGAAAAAACAAGTGTGTGCGTGTTTTGAGAAACAGTTTGATTTGAAGATGTCTGAAGAAACAATGATGAAAAACGGGGTGTGAAAAGCATTTTTATGTTGAGCAAGCAAACTGAAGGCTACTTACCCTATGTTTGGTCTTTCCTATACTTTTGACTTTTATTTAAGAGATAAGACTAACCATACCATTTGTGGGTAGGTAGTCCTATCTATTGGATGTATTCAGGACAATCGAAGGTTCATCGGATGGTCATAGAAGGCAACATGCAAGGATGTCTTAGCATTCGAAGGGACGGTCATCATTTTATCGTAGGCAACTCGAAGGGACTATGATGACGTTAATCGGAGGCAACCTCGCTAAGACATCCCTACGTTCGAGGGACTTGACCATTATTCTAAAGGCAACGTAAGAGGGGCGTACCTTAGAGGTGAGTGTGTGAATAGTAAAATGGGTGTGCTAGATTCAGATATTTAATCTTGAGTTAAGTTAGCTAGCGTTTGATTAAATTATCTTGTATTATCATACAATCCTAAGGCATACATCTAAACAGATAATAATAGCGGGAAATTAAAATGCGGAAATTAAAAGTGTGGAAAGATAAATCTACGCTATTACAAAAATATCCTTGCAACCTATACATCGATTTCAAGAATTTTAAATAGATAAGATAATATAAACGAATAAATACAACCATGCGACAATCATTGAGAGTTTGAGGTGAGAAGAGAAAATCGCAATTTGAACAAAATGAGGTTTGAAAATAAGTGAGAGAAAAAAAATAAATTTATAATCGTCCACCAAATTAAATAATTAATTATAGTCCTAAATTTTTTATTAAAATGAACTTATTTAAATTCTAATCACTAAGTTAATTATTTAAATCTAATTGTTAATTATTAATTTAATTAAAAGTATATACAAATTATGGCTTAAGTCTAGTTAATTAGTTATATTTAAAGAAATTGATTAGCCTAAATTAAATTAAATTTAATAAATTGAATAAAACCTAAATTGGTGAATTAACTTGTAGTTGATTTTTAATTGAAAAGGTTAATAATAATAAAAGAATTAGTAAAAGAAACAAGTTAGAAAAATAACATAAAGAGCATTTAGATAAACAAACTCTGGGATCTGGTGTGGTCAATCTCTAAGGCTCTACAGTGGGGGTTCGCTTCCTGGTCCTTTAGATTTGGATCACTGGAAATCCAAAGGCTGACGTTGAAGGATGCACCATGGGCGTGCAAGATCTGGATGCGCTGGATCTGTGAACAAATAAAGATAAAAAGTAATAAGTGATACCCTGGGATCGAACCCAGGTCTTGTTAGTGGTATGTCTTTAGCCTTTACCATTCCTGCTACAAATGTTAGTCGTTAGTAAAACAAAACGAAATATAAAAATATTAAATCAAACGCACTAAACCCAAACAGTCAAACTGGGCCCCACTGGTTGAATGGATAAACCAATCAGAAAGGGAGAGAAGAGCCACTTGTGTTGACCAGCCAGTAAGGACAGGCCACACGCGGAGTGAGGATATGGAAAATTTGACTGACCATTAGCACTCGTACGCGTGTAACGAGGACCTCCACCATCCAGGTCGTCGTCTTCCCCAATTCACACGCGGATTTGCTGCGATTTGGCCTCGGTTCAGCTTCCAATTTGCTACGAAACTTTCGTAGTAAAACCTGCGAAAAACTAAAACTCAAAACATACGTTAAACAAAACCAAAACAAGCCCAGATCTACTGAACACGATGCTAGAAATCCAATGACGACCATGGTTTAGGATGAAATAACTCGTAGATATGAGAACGAAATCGTTTTTCCACCATGCCCTAACAATGGCGCCTTTAGTTTTAGCCCCTATAGCTTCATGCCAATCGTCTAATCCTCTTCCAAATGACATCAGGAACTCAAACAAACCATTAGTTATGATTAAAACATGTCAACATGCAGTATATGAAAAATAAAATTTATGCTTTGATGATGAACATGATGTGTACGTTCCCTACATACTAGGCACTAGTTAATGATGTATCCTTACCATATGCTACCTCAGAAAGAGATTGGGATAATTGTTTGGCTTTGATAATGGCTAGAATACAAAGTCTCGATTTGCACCTCTTCTTGAAATTTCCACCCTTAAAAAATTTCCACCCTTAAAACCCTAGCCTCTTATCTCCAATTTTTTCGTCCCCCATGTTATGAACGTGTTTGGTATATATATGGGACTGAATTAGGGTTGAGACATGGTTTGAGATTGACTTATTTGGTGACATGGAGATTGAAAAAAGATTTTACATAAAATATTTGTAAATTTGGTTACCAAGCTATTTTGTGCACATTTCTTATTCAATCTTGGCCACTGGATGATATTTCAATTGATTTGAATTAATAAAAGAAGAAATATCATCATATAATAATTTTAGGATTTTATTTGATTTTTATTTGAAATTAATTGAATAAAATCAAATAGAAATAAAATAATGTCACAAAAATAATTATATTGGACCAAAAGACCTCTTTTGGGCTTATCACCACGTGGACAATGCAAAATCATAGGCCCAATACTTAAAAGTTTCAACTTCACCATTTAGGGTTTTATGCTTTTCTTGAACTTTAGCCAACTTCCACCAATCATAACTCTCTCAATTTTTATCATATGGATATGTTCTTATACTTTTTGGAAACCCCAAGATGTATTCTATAAGCCACTTTGGAACCTTTTTTGCATTTGAGGATTTTATCTTGAAGATATGGCTTCTGACAAAAAACAGCTTTTTGCGAGCTTCTAGAAGGACCTGTAATGTTTTGGCTCATATCTCCCAAATGGTGCATTTCTTGACTCTGGACCCAACATCAAAGTTGTAGAGAATTGAATTTCCTTGGGAATAAGCTTTTTTTGGGGAATTTATGATGAAGTATGAGAGAGATATGATCAGTCAAAGTTTCTCCTAGAAACCCTATTTTAGCAACTTCAAGTTTTGATGATTTCTGACCTTTCCTTAATGAATCATGATCAACCCTTGGTAAAATGATGAATGTAACTTCAAAACATTGATGTTGACCAAAAATCGGGAGTTTTGACTGTGATTTGACCATAATTGACTTTTAGGTCAAACAGGTTGACTCTTGACCATTTGAGTTGTTGACTGAGCAGTCTTGGGAATCAGAGCTTGAGACTTGATGTGGGGATACCATTAAGTATATGGGAGGCCATGGAGCCCATTTGAGGTCTTAGGATTTGATTTGACCTTGAGAGAATCCAAACCCTAGTTTTGGTCTTTATTGCTTAGGAGGAGAGTGATCATGCTTTCAGTCAGAGATTGCATGAGCCTATGGAGACTATCTGACCCCAACTATCTTGAAATATAGTGGGCAAATTTTGGGGTATGACAGTTGCCCCTGTTCAATTTTCTTAAACCTGAGGATGTAGATTGGCTCGGGTGCCAGTCAGAATCTGAAGGTTTTAGGAGATTGAACACTAGAATACCGAGAAATTTGCCCTTGATGATGTAGGGACTTTTCAGAGATGGGCTTAAAGATGCCATTCAACTATTAATAATATGAAAGTCAAAATGAGTCGCACATTAGACTATATCCGAGCTTGAAGCATTGTTAAGTGTTTTTTGGAATCTGAAGGAGGTGTCGGAAAGAGCCGTACATTAGACTACATCCGAAAGAGTGAGTCGTACATTAGGCTTCATTTGAAAGAGTGAGTCATTCATTAGACTCTATCTGAAGGAGAATAACATAACGAGCCATATATTAGACTATATCCGGTAGAGAGTGCCAGAACGAGTCATTCATTAGACCATATCTGAAGAGGAATACCAGAACGAGTCGTACATTAGACCATATCTAGAAGTAGGACATCAGAACGAGTTATTCATTAAACCATATCTGAAGGAGAATATCAGAATGAGTCGTACATTAGACCATATATGGAAGTAGGACATGAGAACGAGTTATTCATTAAACCATATCTGAAGAGGAATACCAGAATGAGTCATACATTAGACCATATCTGGAAGTAGGACATCAGAACGAGTTATTCATTAAACCATATCTGAAGAGGAATACCAGAACGAGTCGTACATTAGACCATATCTGGAAGTAGGACATCAGAACGAGTTATTCATTAAACCATATCTAAAGAGGAATATTAGAACGAGTCGTACATTAGACTATATCCGGTAGAGAGTTCCATAACTAGTCATTTATTAGACCATATCTAAAGGATGTCAGAACGAGTCGTACATTAGACCATATCTGATGAAGGATGTCAGAACGAGTCGTACATTAGACCATATCTGATGAAGGATGTCAGAACGAGTCATTCATTAGACCGTATTTGAAAGAAGCCATACTTTAGGCTGTATTTAATTTTGTTGACGATAGTTGCCTGACCGATTGGTCGACCTGAAAGGTGAGATTAGTTTTTATGCAATGTCATGATGCATGTGTGATGAGGTTATCGAAATAAACGAGGATGATGCACGTCATGTATGTATTATGAATGATGCAGAGATGGACTATATAGTCGAAGCATATTGGTATCTCCGTGTAGTAACCGCGAGTTTGAGAAAGTAAATCTCTGTATACTACTGGAGATATTGATAAGGTGATTATGAATTCCTGTCTTCTGTTTAAGGATATCCAGCTGGGGATTTTTTATCTTTGCTTGGGGATGCGAGTAGTTTGAATGATCTGATCTTGATATATCCTAGGGACAAGAGAGAAGAATAATCTTCTGATGCAGAATATGATCGAGCTGACTGTGAATGTCGACTTCTTATGGGAATGGTGAGTTTGAACACACTCTATTGGAGAAGAAGTTTGTGTCGGAGAACCGGGGGTATTGGAGACATAAGCTCTATCGGGGAACCGAGCCTCTGTTGGGAAGAGATTATTTGACGATGACTTTTCGAGGATTACTTTGTGGGGATATATTGTGAAAATAACTTTGTGGGGAAGATTCCTAAAGATGTTTTTGTTGCCCCTTGTCTTCAGGTACTAGTTGTTGGAAAACATTTTTTAACGTGGGAGTCTACCTGCCCCTGGATTCAGTAACCTGGTATGCTTGATGCTTGAGATTCGAAGGTGAGATAGATGGTGACACCGTCTGATGCTGGTAGCTGAATAGCTCTTGCTGAGATTTGTGACTAACACAACATGCCCCCAGTGATGGCCTAGCCTTTTCGATAGCTTGGCATCTTTGAGAGATTCTATGAATTGTGACCAGATTGCCCTTGGTAGATGGGGTAATAATATGTCATGCCTCTTGTATATACAAGCTGTTTAGATGACTGAGTCAGGCGTATGGGACATCTCTGCAATTTAATCTTATTGGGAGAACTTTTAGTCATTAGTCATACCCCATGCAAATTCTTTCTGATGTTAAAGATTTGAAATTATGTAGCAGAATTGTTTTATAATGACACTCATAAAAATGCAATGCATATGTCTGTCTTGAAGTTCAAAACGTTTTTAGTAAAACAAAAGATTTTGAATTAAATAAAAACTAATGAAGTTCAAAACGTTTCTTAACCACTCAACTTCACTACCAGCCAATTCCAGAACTATGAACTCTGATTCCATAGTTGATCTAGCATGGTTGATTTTGAATTAAATAAAAACTAATGACTTAATTGAAAGGTTCCATGCCTTACATGGTTGATTTTGCAATAATTTTATAAATAAAATTTCATTCTGCGGAGTGCGGATTGTCAAATTGGATTCTTAAAATAATTTATTAAATATAATTCCAATATCTTGATAGATCAATTGGAATACATAACATCATATTTATAAATAAATTATATAAATATTTATTAATTAAAAAATAAAACAGGCTAACAATTATGTTATAAAAGATAAAAAATAGTAATATTTATATAGTTCGTGGCAGAGACCGTGACTATTTGAGAGAATCTTTATATATATATATATATATATATATATATATATATATATATATATATATATATATATATATATATATATATAGGGGACGACTCAGGTGAGAACACTTGGTTATTATGAGAAATGAGAACAATGAATCACGACCATTAAATTTTGATTTTGTTGATTTTAATGAACTGGATTGGTTTATCTTTCTATGTTGATTTAAAATAAATATTAAGGATTCTAGAAAGAGAAATCAATCCAGTCCATTAAAATCAACAAAATCAAAATTTAATGGTCGTGATTCATTGTTCTCATTTCTCATAATAACCAAGTGTTCTCACCTGAGTCGTCCCCTATATATATATATATATATATATATATATATATATATATATATATATATATATATATATATATATATATATATATATATATGGGAGCGTATCTGGTGAGAACTAATATTTATGTGAGAAACGAGAACTATTAATATCAATCGTTGGATTTAATTAACGTATAAGATTTAAAAATTTCATATGAAGATCACCTCACTGAATTTTATCTATTACACTCAATATTTGAACTTTCCATAAGAAGAGATTCTTACTTAAAGTAATTCTACTTGATGAATTAATCATTATTAAAATAATTTTTATAAACATACTCAATATAATTAGGATATAGATATAAAATATAATTTAAATTATTTAGTATATTTATTTGAAACTAAAATTATCTAAAACTATAAATATTTATTTTTCAAGACTAAAAACATAATTCCAAAATAAAATTTTGAAAAATAAAATTAATTTTAAATAATCATAAACATAAATTGTTTACTCATCTTACTAGTATTAAAATTATTTTTAAATAAAACTATGCCATATAAGTTTTTTTAAAAATCTTAACTCTTAAAACTTAATCACATAGCTCATCCCTTAAATTATGTCTGGCATTTTATCGTAATAAAATTTAACATTCTATCTCATATTTTATAAAATTATATTTTTCACAATTTGTTTTGGCAAATAAATTGTTTTAAAATCAAACAAGACTCTCAATATTTAAAAAACAATTTATTCTTTGCACTAAATATTATGAAGTAAAAAATTATAATTTAAGGAGAGCTATGTGATTAGTGTAAGAATTTTTTTGTAAATTATATTATGATAATTAAATTGTTATTTTAATATTGAGAGTCTTGTTTGGTCTTAAAAGTGAGGCTACAGCGATTAATTATTAAAATAAATTATAAAAAAATTCTATAATATGTAATATATAATTTTAATTTTTTTTTAAAATTAAACTAATTTTAAAGAGTTAATGTTTAAAAAAAATTATTTGGAATACTAGTAAGGGGAGTAAACAATTTATGTTTTTGATTATTTTAAAACTAATTTTATTTTTCATAATTTTTCTTTTGGAATAATTTAAGGAATGAGCTATGTTATTAATGTAAAAAAATATAGTAAATTTTATTAAATGATTAAATTGTTATTAAAATATTGAGAGTCTTGTTTGGTTTTAAAAGTAAGTTACAATATTGAGAGTCTTGTTTGGTTTTAAAAGTAAGTCTACAACAATTAATTTATCAAAATAAATTATTAAAATATAATTTTATATTATGCAAGATACAACTTTAAAATAGTTTTTTTAATTTAATTTTGTTTTAAGAGTTAAGATTTATAAAGAAATTTATACGACTTAGTTTTATTTAAAAATAATTTTAATACTAGTAAGATGAGTAAACAATTTATGTTTATGATTATCTTAAAATTAATTTTATTTTTCAAAAATTTATTTTGGAATTATGGTTTTAGTCTTGAAAAATATTTAAAGTTTTAGATAATTTTAGTTTCAAATAAAAATATTAAATAATTTAAATTATATTTTTATTTATATCCTATTTATATTAAGTATGTTTATAAAAATTATTTTAATAACGATTAATTCATCAAGTATAATTACTTTAATTAAGAATCTCTTCTTATGGAAAGTTTAAATATTGAGTGTAATAGATAAAATTCAGTGAGGTGATCTTCATATGAAATTTTTAAATCTTATACGTTAATTAAATCCAACGATTGATATTAATAGTTCTCGTTTCTCACATAAATATTAGTTCTCACTAGATACGCTCCCATCCTATTTATATTAAGTATGTTTATAAAAATTATTTTAATAACGATTAATTCATCAAGTATAATTACTTTAATTAAGAATCTCTTCTTATGGAAAGTTTAAATATTGAGTGTAATAGATAAAATTCAGTGAGGTGATCTTCATATGAAATTTTTAAATCTTATACGTTAATTAAATCCAACGATTGATATTAATAGTTCTCGTTTCTCACATAAATATTAGTTCTCACCAGATACGCTCCCTATATATATATATATATATAGGGAGCGTATTCGGTGAGAACTGATATCTTTTATGAGAAACGAGAACTATTAATATCAACCATCAGATTTAATTAACACTTAAGATTTAATAATTCCACATTAGGAGCACTTTATTGAATCTTTTCTATTATGTTTAATATTTTCATAAAAATATAATCTTACCAAAAATAGTTTTCAATATGCTTTTTGATTTTACCATTAATATATAAAATTTTATTTTTCCATGATATCTCGTACAATTTTTTTAACTCTCTTGATCCTTTATATCTATTGCAAAATAAAATTATATATTTTTATTATTATGGAATTTTAATATTATTTATTTTACTAAAATATACATGTATGAAATATACAATTTTTTTAATATTATTATTTATTGAATTGTTAGGGAGTTCCAGATATTATTATTTATAATAAAAATCATATTTTATATTTTTGTTATGTTAAAGATTTTTTTGGATATTTTAATTCGGTTTATTTATTTAGTTTCAATTTTTTTTTAACTATAAATTTTACCATGGTGACTATTTTAAATAAGTTTTACTATTATTATAATATTTTAATAATTGTGAAGTCTTTTTGATATTGGCAAATTAGAAATTTTAATTTTATTATTTATTTAATTTTTTCGGATATGAAGTTATCATTCTTGCAAGTCGCATATTGAAAAATATTTCCATTCTTGCAAGAAGGATAATTTTATATTGAAAATAAATAAATAAATAATAAGATCAAAGTTTATAATTTGATAAAATTTGTAAAATCAAAAATTTCCAAAAATGCAAATAAATAAATAAATCAAATTAAAATACTGATAATACTTATATTTTTTTTAATATTTTTAATGAAACACAACGAATAAATTAAATGAATATTTTTTTCTTATAATAGAAATATTTTTAATCAAATAAAAATATAGATGATAAATCAATAATTTTTTTTATTTAGTAGAACTTGCTAAAATAATAATTTTCTAACTAGTAAATAAATAAATCATCCAAAGTAAAATATAGGTTATAATTTCAAATTCTTCAACATTTTTAATAAATGAATATATAGGTGAGAGATAAATAAAATTCTTAGTCAACAAAAATTAAATAAAGTTCTACACCTTAGACATGTCTATTTTACAGTAATGACTATTTTAATAAAATAAATAATATCAAAACTCCCTAACAATAAAAAAATATAGAAGATGATTTTTTTTAACAAATTTAAAGAATCAAGAGAGTTTGAAAATAAAATGTACTATAAAATTAAATAGCATATAGAATAATATTTTTGGTAAGATTCAATTTTTATGAAAATTTTAAATATTAACAATAATAGAAAAAGATTCTATAAAGTGCTCTTTATATGGAATTATTAAATCTTGAGCATTAATCAAATCAAATGGTTGGTATCGATAGTTCTCGTTTCTCACAAAAGATATCAGTTCTCACTGGATATGCTCCCTATATTAGGGCATATCATATGAGAATGCATTTTTTATATGAGAATGTGAGAATGAATCTGAACCATTGGATTTTAAAATAAATGGTGGAGATTATGGGTGAATCTTTTTTTCTCTCTCCTACATCATTTATTTCAAAATCTTGGAGAGAGAAAAAAAAGATTCATCCATAATCTCCACCATTTATTTTAAAATTCAGTGGTTCCGATTCATTCTCACATTCTCATCTAAAAAAGGCATTCTCATATGATATGCCCTATATATATATATATATATATATATATATATATATATATATATATATATATATATATATATATATATATATATATATATATATATATATATATATATATATATATATATATATATATATGAGGAGGGATCAAATTACACCCGAAGAGTTACACCACGAGTTACACTCGTTCAATAACTACATCTCGAAATAATATTTTTTAAATTCAACCGTTGGATTGAAACATAATATCATATAGATCATTCCTATAAAGTTTGAGCTTAATCTATAATGATTTACTATGTCATTGAATAACATCAAAATTAACGTTATATGAAAGCTCATTTTGACGTTAATCTTTGGATATCTTGATGATATAGTAAATCATTATAGATTAAGCTCAAACTTTATAGGTATGATCTATATGATATTATGTTTCAATCCAACGGTTGAATTTAAAAAATATTATTTCGAGATGTAGTTATTGAACGAGTGTAACTCGTGGTGTAACTCTTCGGGTGTAATTTGATCCCTCCTCATATATATATATATATATATATATATATATATATATATATATATATATATATATATATATATATATATATATTATAGTATTATTATTTTATTATTTGTTTAAAAATTATAATTACAAATAAATAATAAAATTAATTCTATTAAGTTTGTAATATAATGTGATCATTAGTGGTTGTTTTCCGTTGTTCGGGTTGAACGTTCAGAAGTTGTTTGCCTGTGTGGCTAATGCATATGTATGTTGATATATATTGTTATGTTGATAAAGGTATATAGTGCATTATGTTTTATGCTATGTTGATATACCTTGTTTGCTGATTGAATTGTCTGTGAGGTACTGGCAGGGCAAACCTGGCATGACATCCAGTATAAGCGAATCCTGTGTACTAGTGAGAGTACTGACAGGGCAAACCTGGCATGGTCACCCAGTTTAGGCGAATCCTGTGTACTTCTGAGGAGCACTGACAGGGCAAACCTGGATATGATGTCAAGTTTAGGCGAATCCTGTGTGCGACTCATTGTATGCTTGAATCGGAGCAGGCCTAACTACTAGGCATACACCTGTTTTTCAGTAGAATTTTCAGCAGTCTCCCAAGCCCCGATTTTTCCCGACTTTCCTAACAGTCACAACACACACAAAACATAAAATACTTACAATGTTGGGGTGCCTCCCAACTAGCGCTTTGTTTAACGTCGGTTAGCTCGACGGTCCATGGCGGCTTTACGGATCAAAAATCGGAACGGATTCCGAACTTCGATCGACTTCACCACCAAGATACGGCTTGAGTCTTTGGCCATTCACAGTCCAACTTTCATTTGTTGTCGGATTTTCAAGCACAACCGCTCCATAGTCTTTTACTTCCTTGATTCGGAACGGACCCGACCACTTCGACTTTAATTTACCCGGAAACAACTTCAATCTTGAATTAAACAATAGAACCATTTGGCCTTCTTTGAACTCCTTCTCCACAATCTTTTTATCATGATACCCCTTCACTTTCTCCTTGTAGATTTTGTTGGATTCATAGGCTTGTAATCGCAATTCTTCCATTTCAAGCAATTGCAATCTTCTCATTTCACCACTTGCCTTAGGATCAAAGTTAAGCAACTTCAAGGCCCAAAATGCCTTATGCTCCAATTCTACGGGTAAATGACAACTCTTCCCGTAAACCATTTGAAACGGAGTAAAACCAATCGGTGCCTTGTATGCCGTACGGTAAGCCCATAAAGCATCATCCAACTTTTGTGACCAATCCTTTCTTGATGAAGAAACAGTTTTTTCCAAGATTCTTTTAATTTCTCGGTTGGACACTTCGGCTTGACCATTAGCCTGTGGATGATAAGCCGTGGTTACCTTATGCTTCACACCATATTGTTGTAAGACTTTTTCAAGTTGTGTGTTGCAAAAATGTGAGCCACCATCACTAATGAGAATCCTTGGTGTTCCAAACCTTGTGAAAATGTTTTTCTTTAAGAACTTGATTACGGTCTTTCCATCCGCCTTTGGACATGCTATTGCTTCCACCCATTTTGAAACATAATCAACCGCAACCAAAATATACTCACAACCAAAAGATGAAGGAAATGGTCCTACAAAGTCTATTCCCCAACAATCAAACACTTCCACTTCTAACATATTTGTCAATGGCATCTCATTCCTCTTACTCACTCCACCACTTCTTTGACAATTGTCACAACTTTTTGCATGCAAGTAGGCATCTTTGAATAACGTAGGCCAATAGAACCCGGATTGAAGAACTTTTGCCGCCGTTCTTTGCCCACCATAGTGTCCACCATAAGGTGAGTTATGACAATGCCACAAGATTCTCATTGCTTCTTCCCTTGTCACACATCTTCTTGACACACCATCCACACCAATTTTGAACAAGTATGGATCATCCCACACATAGAATTTGGCATCATGAAGAAACTTCTTTGTTGCACTTTTACTCCAATCTTCTGGCATCCAACCCGATGCCTTATGATTAGCCATGTCAGCAAACCACGGCCTTTCTTCCACCATGAACAACTTTTCATCCGGGAATGATTCCAAAACCTCTTCTTCTTTGTTTGTTACCTCTTCATTCACCAACCTTGATAAATGATCCGCCACCAAGTTTTCCGCTCCTTTCTTGTCTCTAATCTCTAAGTGGAATTCTTGTAGCAACAATATCCACCTAATGAGCCTTTGCTTTGAATCCGGCTTGGTAAGCAAATACTTTATCGCTGCATGGTCAGTGTAAACAACAACTTTCGAACCAATTAGATAGGACCTAAATTTTTCTAATGCATATACAATAGCTAGTAGTTCTTTTTCAGTTGTTGCATAATTAATTTGTGCTTCATTAAGAACCTTACTAGCATAATGTATAGCATGAAAATTTTTTCCTTTTCTTTGACCCAACACCGCTCCTACCGCATAATCACTAGCATCACACATTAGTTCAAAATCAAGTTTCCAATCGGGTGCTATGATTATGGGTGCGGTGGTCAATCTTTGTTTCAATTCATTAAAAGCTAAAAGGCATGCATTATCAAAAACAAAAGACTTATCTTTGTTGAGCAAGTTGCTCAAAGGCTTTGCAATCTTTGAAAAGTCTTTGATGAATCTCCTATAGAATCCCGCATGGCCTAAGAAGCTTCGAATTCCTTTGACATTTGTTGGCGGTGGTAACTTTTCAATAACCTCCACTTTTGCTCGATCAACTTCAATTCCTTTGGAAGAAACTTTGTGACCAAGAACTATGCCTTCGGTAACCATGAAATTGCATTTTTCCCAATTGAGGACCAAGTTGGTTTCAACACACCTTTTCAACACGGCATCTAAATTCTTCAAACAAAGATCAAATGAGGCTCCAAAAACGGAGAAGTCATCCATGAAAACTTCCATTGTCTTTTCTATGAAGTCCGAGAAGATGGCTTGCATACATCTTTGGAAAGTGGCCGGTGCATTACACAACCCAAACGGCATTCGCCTATAAGCAAAAATTCCAAAGGGACAAGTGAACGCCGTTTTCTCTTGATCTTCCGGATTGACCGAAATTTGGTTGTACCCGGAGTAGCCATCCAAGAAACAATAGAACTCTTGACCCGATAACCTTTCCAACATTTGGTCCATAAAAGGTAAAGGGAAGTGATCTTTCCTAGTAGCTTGGTTAAGCTTTCGGTAATCAATACACATCCTCCAACCCGTCACGGTCCTTGTCGGAATCAACTCATTCTTTTCATTTGTGATCACGGTCATTCCTCCTTTCTTTGGTACCACTTGGACTGGACTCACCCATGCACTATCGGAAATAGGATAAATCATTCCGGCTTCCAATAGTTTCACCACTTCCTTTCTTACAACTTCTTTCATTGTAGGATTCAACCGGCATTGAGGTTGAGCTACCGGTTTAAAATCCTCCTCCATCATAATTTTATGCATACAATAGGCCGGACTAATTCCTTTTAGATCGGAAAGAACCCATCCTATCGCCTCCTTGTTAGCTTTCAACACATGAATTAATTTCTCTTCCTCCTTTTTAGACAATGAACCACTAATTATCACCGGCTTCTTACCACCTTCTTCAAGAAAAACATATTTCAAATGGGGCGGTAACATCTTCAATTCTAATTTGGTTTCTTCCACCTTTGGCTCATCTTTCAACTCCTCCATCTTTGCTTCAAAAGGACTTATCTCTTCAAAAACATCAAGATCTCGCAAACACTCTTCAATCTCTTTTTCTTCTTCTTCATTGAGAACATCAAGAGCTTTGGTTAATGTTTTCTCAAGAGGATTGAACACATGAGCTCTACTTTCAACTTGCATGATAACTTCCTCCATAGCATCAATTCTAAAACAATAACTTGTATCATTTGGATGTTTCATTGCTTCCGAGAGATCAAAACACACTTCCTCATCTTGGAACCTCAATTTCATCAAACCATCATCAATGTCTATCATCATCCTTGCCGTCTTCATAAAAGGTCTTCCTAGAATCAACGGGGTATCAACATCTTCCTCCATATCAATAACAACAAAATCAACCGGAAAGAAGAACTTGTCAACTTTCACAAGTAAATCTTCCGCTATCCCAAAAGGCATAGTTGTAGACTTATCGGCTAATTGAAGTGTCATTCTTGTATTTTTCATATCAACAATGCCTAACCTCTTAACCATGGATAAAGGAATCAAATTGATACTTGAACCCGTGTCAACCAAACCTCTTCCAATATGAATGTCACCAATAGTAACCGGCAAAGTAACTCTTCCTGGATCTCTTTCCTTCCTTGGTAAAGTACTTTGAATGATGGCACTACATTTAGCATCTAGGACAACCGTTTCGGGCTCAGTGTAACTTCTTTTCTTTGTGAGAATGTCCTTCATAAACTTGACATATTTTGGCATTTGCTCTAAAGCTTCACCAAAAGGAATATTAATTTGCAATTGCCTAAATATGTCAAGAAAACGAGCATATTGCCTCTCATTATCCTTCTTTGAGGGAGCATGAGGATAAGGTAAATTACGAACGGGAGAACTCATAACTTTCTTCTTTCCTTCTTTAATCTTTCTCTTTTTCTCTCTATTTTTTTCTTTTTCTTCCTCACTTTTTTCTTCACTCTCATTTTCAACTAAGACTCCCTCATTTTTCTTTGGTTCTACTTCACTTTCCACCTCTTTCTCCTTTTCTATCCTAACTTCCTCCTCCTCGACCTCCTTCCCCACTTCACTTTCAAGCACCCTCCCACTCCTAGTTACAACCGCTTTGCAATGCTCCTTAGGATTGGTTTGAGTGTTTGCCGTGAATGATGGTCCGGTTTGCTTCTCGGCTAATTGTTTTGCAAGTTGGCCGACTTGAGTCTCTAAATTCTTTATTGCCGCTTCATTACTCTTTTGATTCGCCATTGATGCTTGCATGAATTGATTTAGAGTCTCCTCCAACTTTGAAGGCTTGTCTTGAGAAGGTGGTTGTTGTTGATAAGGACTTTGTCTTTGTTGATAATTATCTTATCTCCACCCTTGGCCATATTGTGGTGCATTAGGCCTTTGTTGGTATCCACCTTGGTTTTGGTAAGGAGCTTGTCTTTGTTGATAGCCTCCTTGATTTTGATTCGCCATGTAATTCACTTCATTCACCGGTGGACAATATCCGGTAGGGTGGTCTCCACTACAAAGCTCACACGAAGCAACTTGTTTGTTCTTGTTAGGATCATTTAATTCCTTGAGTTGTTGAGGTAACCTTGCCATTTGTTTTGTAAGCTCCTCCACTTGTTGAGAAAGAAGCTTGTTCTGAGCAAGAATAACATCATTGGTTCCTAATTCAATAAGTCCCGGTTTCTCTTGAACAACTCCTCGGTTATGTTGCACCTGATGATCATTCCTGGCCATTTTCTCAATTATCTCTATTGCCTCCTCTGCTGTCTTAGCCATTAAGGAACCTCCAGCTGTAGCATCTAAAAGAAGCTTCGGTTGTGGTTGTAAGCCATTACGAAAAATGTGAATCTGGGTGAGCTCATCAAAGCCATGACTCGGACATTTTCTCAACATTGACTTATACCTTTCCCATGCTTCATTAAGAGTTTCATTCACACCTTGAGAGAACACTGAAATTGCTGTTTTTGCTTCAAGCAACCTTGACTGAGGAAAGAACCTATCAAGAAACTTTTCTTCTAACTCATTCCAATTTGTCATGGTTTGAGTAGGTTGATCAAGGTACCAATCCTTTGCTTTACCAATCAATGAGTGAGGAAATAATCTTTTAAACACTTGCTCTTCCTCTCTTTCAGGTGCTCCGACTGCTCCGGCAATTTCATAGAACTTTGTCAAGTGTGTACATGGGTCCTCATGATCAAGTCCTGAAAAAGGACTAGCATAAAGTAGTTGAAGAATGCCAGTCTTCATTTCAGAATTTCTTGCATTGTTGTCATTTCGTGCAAACTGGGCTGCTCTTCTTGGACTGTTAGCACATGGTGCTCTTGGCGGTGGTGGTGGTGGTGGCGGTGGGTCCTGTTCTCCATGCCCTGCCATCTCTTCTTCTATAACTTGTGGTGCTGATGAAGTAGTAGCTTCTTGGGCTAATCTTCGTTCTTTGGCTAGTTTCCTTCTTCTTCTAGTTTTACTGTTCAATCTCCTTGCGGTTCTTTCAATTTCTGGATCAAAAAGAAGCTGATCTGCTGGGACACTCCCACGCATAAACCAGAGCTGAAACACTAACCAAAAAGTGAGCAAAGACTAGGCAATAATACTAATATTTATACTCAAAACACACAAAAACTATTGCTATGCTTATAATATCTTAACGCCAATCCTCGGCAACGGCGCCATTTTGTTAGTAAATATAGGATAAGTATTTTTAGTATCGTCTCCTCAGGGATTGATGCGATATTATCGCCGTTCTACAGCTTAGTGTATTTTGAGTTAAGGTTCTGGATGTTTTTAGTGTCATAAAAGATAAATAGCATGAAAAGAAATTAAAGACAATAACTTAGGATTTAAAAAACGGTTTGGTAAAACTGTGTCAAGATTAGTTTTCATTAGCTTGCTTTTGAATATACTCTGATGATCATGTATATGAACATATCAATGATTAATACAATCACGTATCCTCTCGATACTGTTTATCTCTAAAGCAGTGTCGTGATTGTTATTATATTAACCGTCAGATGATCTCTCATGCCGACAGTTGACATAATAACCTTTAAAGTTTGATACAAGTGATTATCAACTCACAAATCTATCTCTAGAGTTTGATTGTTGATAGATGAATACCCTTTTGGTCAAGATTTGAAACATATCTCTCAATAGTGTATCAAAACAACATATAAACATGAATACAAAGATATTCACCATATATTAATCACCAACAAGGTTCATATACAAAAGATCAAGCTAAATACATACTCTACAAGCTAACTACCTCTAATCTTGACACATGAGGAGTTTAGCTATCCATAGCTTTAACAACAAATATCAACACAAGACCTCCTAGCATAGGAATTCAAAGATGATGAAGAAAAATGCTTGAGAAATCTTGAAGATTTATGAGTTTTTCTCTCCTCTTCTCTTGCCCTAGAGTGTGTGGTTGGTAACAATGAATATAACAAGATAAGGATCCTCCAAAATATCTCTAAGTGCCTAAAAGTAGCCACTTGAAAAAGTACCGCCGCTTAGCGCCCAGACTGCCGCTAAGCGGAGCACCAAAAATATCTGCTTCCACGCTGGAGACCGCTAAGCGGGCTGAGGCCGCTAAGCGGGACTTGCTGAGCACAAATTTTCCTTTCGCCCCTGGAAAGCGCGCTTAGTGGCCGCTGAGCGGCCCTTGCTGAACCAAACTTCTTCATTAAGCCTCCAAACTTGCTCCAAATTGCATCCTTACCTCCTATTACTTGCCAAAATGCATAGAACCTACAAAAAACATAAGAAAAGCTTAAAAATTACTATACTTACTACTAAACTCGATTTTATTTATTTACACTATTACGAACCGAAATTAAATAGAAAAGTAATGAGAAAAGTTATCAAAATACCACAAAAGTTTATCAACAAATATCCACATTTTGGATTCTAACAGATAGTCTCTTTCCCTCAACAAAAGACTTTAAGAACAAGAAAGATTTTAACTTAGGGTAGGTAACTCTTAATTGCTTGCTTAATTCAAACAAATTCAAAATGTTTTTCACACCTCCTATTTCAAAACTATTTTTAAAGACTACACTTTGTATACATCCTTACAAAAATCATTACAAAGTTAAAGTACTTTTCAAAATCTTTTTCCTAAACACACACGACACTTTTCAAACAATTCAAACAAACTAGTGAGCTAAGCAATTAAGAGCTCGTGGATAACCATGGATACAAAGGGTGCTTACACCTTCCCTTTGTATAATCTACCCCCCGAACTCAATCTCTTTCAAAGGTCTTTCCTGTTCTTTTAGTCTTTTCTAATTGGATAAAATAAAAATCGGTGGCGACTCTTACTATCCACACATTTAAAAAGTCAGTTCTCCCACCGTATTACAACTGGGTTTGGGTTCGGGTTCGGGTGTCACCCGATATTTCGGGTGCGGGTTTGGATAGTGTGAAACCCGCACCCGAAACCCGACCCCATTTCCTTATACTCTGGATGGTTGGCATGTGGGACCAACATCATGTGCAAGTATCTGTCCGAGCGGTGCATCCGGCAGTTTGGATACGTGCAGATCATTCCCAAGTCACCCTTCCAAGCTGCCTATATCTGTAATATTGGTAGAGACCTGGAAGACATTCTGGTAGATTTTGAGAATCATCTAGTACCGGTGGAGTATAGGACTCATGATGCCATATCTCAGTGGAACTATGTTGAGGGTTACATGACATGGTTCTATAAAGTGTCACACTCTTACATGACACATAATGCTCCTAGACGTCCATCTAGGCCTGTTCACGAGGAGCTCTTGGAGAATTAGCAAGCATTGGACGACCATGTCGTTGATGTGTTGTCGCAGAGTCAAAACATTATGCAACTTACACGTCACAGATTAGGAATACACAGTAGAATATTTTGATTGTATTTTGTTTAATTTTAATCAACTTTAAAAACAATGGTTGTACCAATATATTCGATTTCTATAATATTTGGTTTTATGAAAGCTTTATGTGGTTCTATAATATTCGTTTTTATTAACCGTTGAAACAAATAACAACATTTTTAATTGAATTGAAATTAGTTTGGATTGAAAACGCCACAACATTTGAAAACTAATTCTGGAAAAATTATACAACATTTGGGTAGTGTAAAACCCGCACCCGAAACTCAAAATCACACCCGTTTATATATAAATATTATATATAAATATATATATATATATATATATATATATATAAATAATATATATATAATATATATATATATATTATATATATATATATATATATATATATATATATATATATATATATATATATATATATATATATATATATATATATATATATATATATATATATACCCAAGCCCGCACCTAAACCCAAACCCAGTCAACTCGGGTTTTCACCCATTGATTCAGGTGCGGGTGGGCTCCGCGGGTTTGGGTTTTCGTGCCATCCCTACTCCTAGGAAAAATTCGAAGATGCCTCTCCAAAGTCAGATTTTGTCCTTAAAAAATCAAAAAACCTCCACGTTTCTTAAGGAAATTGGTTCAGAGATGCATCTCTGAACTTTTGCTTGTATAATTTTTCCAGAATTAGTTTTCAAATGTTGTGGCGTTTTCAATCCAAACTAATTTCAATTCAATTAAAAATGTTGTTATTTGTTTCAACGGTTAATAAAAACGAATATTATAGGACCACATAAAGCTTTCATAAAACCAAATATTATAGAAATCAAATATATTGGTACAACCATTATTTTTAAAGTCGATTAAAATTAAACAAAATGCAATCAAAATATTCTACTGTGTATTCCTAATCTGTGACGTGTAAGTTGCATAATGTTTTGACTTTGCGACAACACATCAACGGCATGGTCGTCCAATGCTTGCTGATTCTCCAGGAACTCCTCGTGAACAGGCCTAGATGGACGTCTAGGAGCATTATATGTCATGTAAGAGTGTAACACTTTATAGAACCATGTCATGTAACCCTCAACATAGTTCCACTGAGATATGGCATCATGAGTCCTATACTCCACCGATACTAGATGATTCTCAAAATCTGCCAGAATGTCTTCCAGGTCTCTACCAATATTACGGATATAGGCAGCTTAGAAGGGTGACCTGGGAATGATCCGCACGTATCCAAACTGCCGGATGCACCGCTCGGACAGATACTTGCACATGATATTGGTCCCACATGCCAACCATCTAGAGTATAAGGAAATGGGGTCGAATGGAACTTTATTCCGATGAGTACCGTATGACCTCCATTTTATGTCGTCATGTTGAGTGCGGTCAATACACACATGGTATGGCAAGATATGATCATTCCCTCTGCTAGGGACAAACTGGCAATCTTATGGACAATCATGAGTATAGGTCAGGGAACGTGCAAATCCGTGGATGCGGTAATAGTGAGCCAGGATCCATCCCTAAAAACCAATAAAAAAAGGTATCAGTAACAAGTGTAAAAAGAAAAAATTAGTTTGTAACTTAATAGTGGGATTTAGAAACTACTGGTAAGCAGGGTGCATGAGCCAGTCATATGCTTTGTCGTCCATTTGTAAGCTTCATTCAGGTTATGGTACAGGTAAATCAAGCACGGTGCCCCCCAATTTCACTCGCGAATGGACTCCAAGTCAATGAAATATTTTTAGGTAGTCCACGTCCATGTAGTTAGCACTTTTGTCCACAAACATGGACGTGCCAACCAAGAACAGGAAGTAGCACCTCATGGCACACTCCTTATGGTACGCAACCCAGAAATCATTAGTGTATGGGTGTTCTATGTCTCCAAGTTTTTTTCATACAATTTCGCCTAATAGGAAAACTTGGCATGTGCACTCCTGGTGCTTCTACACTGCTCAGAGCCATATCTTGAAAAAAATATAACAAATTATGACATAGGAAAGAGTTCGGATATGCATCTCAGAACACCTGAAACATCCTAGTTCGGAAATGCATATCCGGAAAAAAGTTTCGACTGCTTTAATGGCAACAACTTTTTGCAATTGTCCTAACTCATTCAAACTCAATCAAACTCATCTAATCATATAAATAGAGTCTCCAAACAGGAACACTAATCTGTTTGAGCTATGCAATGCATTAAAACTAACATATTTAAGCTAATACATTAATCAAAAATCAAAATAAGCTAACTGAAAAAAATTACTCAAAAATGTGTTGATGAGGGATTAAAAAGCTCTAATGTTGAATGAAGTAGGTAGAAGGAGTTGGGAATGGTAAAAAACAAGTAAATGTAGCTTCAAAACTTGTTCTTGAGTGGGAACTTGAAATAGGTACATTGAGGTAAAGAGAAAATGTATTTTTTGAAAAATGAAGAATGAGAATAGAGAAGGTCTGACGCGAGCTTTAAATATGCTCGCCTAGTTCGATGATGCGTCTCCAAACTATTTTTTTAATTTAAAAAAAGGTTTACTGAACACACCCTTAAAATGACTTCGGTTGTGCATCTGCGAATTTTATTGAGAAAAAATGGTTTTTGATACGTCCGGAGATGCATCTTCGAAAATATGGGACGTTTTGGAGATTTCGCGTAGTGTCTAAAAAAATGTATAAGGATGGAATGAGAAATTGCCCTTATTTATTTTGGAAATTTCGTGTAGAGCCTGGAAGAATGTATAAGAATGGGATGAAAAATTGTCCTTGTTTAAGTTTATCTTATGTTATGACATTGTTTGGAGGAGCTTATTTAAAAAGCTTATAGTCATTCATAAACTTTTTTAAACTTATTTTTATAAGTTCTCAAATACCACTTATGAAAACAATTTAGAGCACATATAAAAATAATATAGATTTATTTTACCTTTTGTTAAAAAAGCAGACCTTTATTTATAAACAAATGTCTTTTCATTTTTTGTCTTTAAATATAAGCAAATTTAAATAAATTTAAGCAGTTAAAACCTTTATTCTAAAACTATTTCTGTATTAAGTAATGTTAGTTCTGTATTAATTTCTGTATTAATGATAGTGAATAAGAATGACAATTCGGTTAAATATAAATTAATAAACTGTGTTAATTCTTTTATATAAATAAAAACATTTAACTAGAGCAAATTGTCTTTTCTTTGTTTGCTTATAATTAAGGCCTCTCAACCATGAAAAAAAATCCTTAAATCATGAAAATTAAGAACTTTGACATTAAAATTAAATTTATTAATAATTCAAAAAAAAAATCTAAAACTATTCTTGAAAATAGATAATTAAATTATCTTTCCTTTGCAGTACTTACCACTTGAAGGAAATGAGGTAAAAATAATAATTAATACCACTGAAATTTGAAGAGGTATTATAAAAATGGAACAGATAAATTTGTCAAGAGAATTTTATATCTATGAATCAATATAATATATAAATAAGGATCGGGCATTAATTAACGAGGGCATTAGTTAAGTATTCCAAATAAAAAAAATATTCTAGATTCAATCCATTGAATACACACAATATTCTTTAAAAAAATTTAATTATTTATGTTTTCAATACATTGAATACATATATTTTAGATAAAAACATATATTTTTAATTTATTAAACAATATTCAACTTACCTTTTTAATCTCTTAACCAGTGTCCGGGGGCACTCGTTAGCATTACCCTATAAATAAATATATAGACTTAAAACTTCATGAAGCACATGATGCAATGCAACACATCCTATCATTTCCAAATTAAGGGGAAGCACATGATGCAATGCAACACATCCTATCATTTCCAAATTAAGGGATTTCTTTGTTGCAAAACCAATTGTGTTATGTTCAACTTACCACTAGAGCTTTTCCCGATACAATTCAATCAAAAATTCGAACTGAACCATGATAAAATGTCACCCGAATCAAACCGTTCGAATTTACGCATAATCGAACCGAACCAAAACTATTGATTCGGTATACCGGTTCAAAATTCCGAAACAAAACTATTGGTTCGATATACCGGTTCAGAAGTCCGAACGCTAGAAGACAATTTTTCTCAAACCAAATTATTTGTTAGAACCAAACTATAATACTTTTTCCCGAATCTTTTAAATAAAACATTTTAAACTTGTTTTTAATATTTTTCATTTTCGATTTAAGTTTCGGTTGGGTTCACTAACCAAACATAATGGTTTGGTTATTTTAACTTCGAATCGGTTTGGTAGTTTTTTTAACTGGCCTACTTACTACAACTGAATTAGATAGGGGAGAGGGAACCAACTCATATGTACACTTAGAATGCCATCAATCTTGAACTATGCCATCAATCTTGAACTGCTTACATCCGAGGCCAAACCTGACCATAATCATCTTTCTTAAAATATCGCCGGTCCCAAGACCAAGGCACGTCTGCAGAGAGAAAAATGAATGTTAGAAAACAGATAACATGGGCCGGCCCACTTAGAACAGGAGAGTAACAGGGTGCCACCTTCGGAAGAATATGGCAGTGGAGGGAGTTCATAAGGCACAGGTAACTGGATGATAACTTCTGAAGATGAATGTATAGTATCCCTTGTCGGCGCAGCTAGGGTTACTAGCTTTGTTTTCTTCGTTTCAGATGTTCCCTGTGTTGCGCATTTATCCTGTAATTTCTGTCAGTTAGCGCGTTCGTCCATTTTTCATTTCAGAAAGGTGAGCAGAAGGATCTCTTCTCTCTAACCAGTTGAGAATTTATCGTATCAATCATAAAACATTATGAAAAAGAAAGGGCATGTCAGTCACCTGAGATTTTTTAACATGACCGGTACAGGAAAATCCACATCTGCGTTTCAATACTGACGGTAGAAAGAGCACTCCCAGCTGTAAGGAAATATGCATAAAAATATTTAGTGCATGCTCTGGAGAAAAGGATAAAATGTATTTAACTAATCCTCCAAGTATAAGAAAGAAACACTAATTAGAGAAACCACTACTTTTTACATCTTCAGATTCTTATGTGTTAGTGTCATTATGCAAGCTTTTAAAACAAAGAAGCTGGTCAATTTACTAGGGTCTGAATTGACAATAAGTAACTGCAACAGCTTGACAAAAACAACATACCTCATACGAACGAATCATCAACTGACTGTTATTCTTCTGAAGAGCACCCCAGGCAGCTTTGCTCAGATTTGCAGAAGTTAACAAGAACCAACTATTTGGGAAGATGGTGTTTCAAGGTTAACTATCTATATAATGACTTAGTAGTACACTAAATGACCGAAAATTCAAAAAACATTAGAAATCAAAGAGAATAGAATAGGTCTGATAAAGCTCTTACGCGAGATTCTGATTGTTGTAACGAGCAAAAGTCTTTATATGTGGCATAGCATGGCTGAAACAGTAAGAAAAAAAGGTGTAATTAGAGATACAAATTTTTATAACCTCGAATAAAAAGGGAGATATATTCCGAGTCTCCAAGTAGGCGTAAAACTGGATCAGAAACAATGCAAAAAAACAATCTTCATCGCAGAAAGCCCACTTCCTATTCATGATCAAATTGAGACAGAAGCAGTGATGAGGGGTTAGGGACATATAACAGTGTCAGTAACTCTCTTCATCCCTCCCAAAAGTATCCCAGTCCAACACCACTACCTTATATAACAATCCTTGTAAAGAGACTTACAACCTGAAAAGGAAAATCATCACTTCTGCTATTAGATTGTAGTAACATAATTTTTATTTATATGCACTGTTTCTAGTCCCCTGTTCCCCCTTCTACTTTTCCATCAAATTGGAGACTATTCATCTATCGGTGCGCTACTGTTTGTACTTTTTCTTCTGGAGGTTCAGATGAATCAGTGTTTCAGAGCCAGGGCCCAAAATCACTAAAGTTTACATTAGAAAGGCCAAGAAAGGGCTAGCACCTGATGGCAACGCTGTAAGCTGTGATGAACCTGATAGTGACTAAGAGAGAGTTTGTATTCAAACTAACTGCCCGCGGCAGTAATTGTGGGAAATGAAGTATATGTATAATGTATTATAACTTCAACTTAAAGATAAATTTCCTTACTGGCGACCAGTATGGCTTGCTTTCCATTTTGCCCAATACTTTTTCAAAAATGCTTTCTCTACATTCTTCATAGGACTTGGGATTGCACTTCCAGCAGCATAACCCTAGAGAATGATAAATGACGAAAAAAGTTGTTTCGGAAAGTTGCACTTAGAAATTCAAATACAAAAAACACCAAAACTTAATAAAAACTGGCACATCTATGTACAAGAGAAAATGAGAATATACTATAAAGCATGGGGAAATAAAAATAAATTCAAAATAATCGTTAAAGCCATTAAATTATTTTTATAGCTAAGCATTTCAGTTATTTATCAAGTTATCACTAAAAACCACGAGTGAAAGTAGAATAGGGAAGAACATTGGACCCAAATGCAATAGGTACCCCCAAGAATATTACCTAATAAAATCTGTTTAGAATCAAATCTTAATATTTATTACTAGGATTTTAAGTAATAATTATCCTTAGAATTAGCAAATCATACCAATTAGTATTTTGTATTTGTTTTATATGCTATTATAAAACATAAGAGGTGAGTGTAGTCTGATTTAGACAGGCAGAATCACAAATTCAACATGTATCAGAACAAGTTTTGATCATACGACTAATGGGGTTCTTTGTGGCGGCTGGTGGAGGCAAGTTTCCGTCGTCACCCACCCCTGAACAAGTTTTCTTAAAAAATTCCATACTTTATCCAGTGCTTTTTCCAGTGATTCGGCACCTCTTCTCCGCTAGCCTCCTAAACAGCCTGTTATTAGTTTTCACTTTTCAACAACTCTTTTGACTAATCGTTTTCCAGTGACACGTTTATTCTCTGGCATACACTTCATTGGCGTGTACCAGCAGCCACCGTTAACACCACCGTGACCATATTGTTGTCACTAGTCCTACCATCTGAATGACACCATCATCAGAGTAGCCATATACCGCCACTTATCAGAAAATTTTGTGGCGAGCAATTTTTCGGCCAGTTCTCCGGTGTTGTGACATCATTCTTTCAACATGACTTCAAATTCTCTGTTGTGTCATTCTTCTGGCATGTTCAGAATTTCTTCTTCCATCATTCACCTCTGTCAGTTGAAATATTATTCCTGCTTCCGTCATGTTGCTCATTCACCATGCTTCATCCAGTACTTACCTTTCCCATTGATGTGTTTCTCACCACATTCAGCTGTGCCTTATCCGATGAGACTCGCCCCCAAAAACCACCATAACCAACGTTGGAATTCTCAGACTAGCACAATTGTCTTTGCTACAATCACCTCCAGTCGCGCTACAACTTTCCGGCTACAGCCTAATTTCTCTAAAGTACACCCACAGTTGTAACTAGCTGAAAACATAGTATGCTTTAGCTTGTGAGGGAGTGTAAGAATCAAATCTTAATATTTATATTGCGATACTAGTTCACAATGACGCGCCGACTTTTGCTTATTTTAATATACTTGGGCATCAATGCCACGAATCTTGCTCACTTGACACTCTATACACAAGCCATAAAGTAGGAAACAACCTTTAAATTGATCAATGAAATGCAAACCAAAAGTAGTTTTCTTAGTTGGCCAGAATATAAAAAAGCATCATCAAGACCTATACTTACCTCTATTGAGCATCTGACATCTTCTACAGTAGGCCATATTATTTGGGGCTCCCCCATGCCAAGGGGTACTTTATCTTCAGAGAGACCTGCTGACATTGATGATGCCAATTCAATCATCCACTTTTCATCTAAAGAGCCAAGGGAGGAGAACTGCAGTAGATATAATAGGCTAAGTATAGCATCAAAACTGAACATTTATTCAGATGTTTTCTAAAATCTATCACAAAAATATGCATTATAGTCAAAAACATACTCCCATAAGTTGAAGACAATGAAATTGAAGAAAATATAAGCAGAGTATGATACTTTGACATTGATTTCTTCATCAAACATAGGATTAATGAATTAAGATTAAGCATGAAGCCATGAACTAACTGAAACAGAAAAAAGATTAACCTACAGCCTGAAAGTACCTGATAAACAAGGGGGGATTTCTTAAACTCTTCATCAAATGTACATTCTTGGAGCACAGAACGAAGCTTCATATGACCCCACTTTTTCAAACCATTACCAGAATGATATCCAGGTACAGATGCAATTAATCTAACCTGAACATAATGCAAAAAGCATCATACATCCTGATGTACAATGTATCCAAGAATGTAACAAATCATGCAAAAGAAATAGTAACTAATAAGTAACAAGGGTATCAATTTAAAAAACCAGTGAATCGGAAACATACCATTGCATCACTATAGTCAAACTTCTTGAAAAATGATGGACATATGCTAAAGTTTCCGAGGGATGGAAGATTAACAGAGAATTCTGGCCACTGAACCACCAAATAAGTCACGATATAAATGATATGGATAGTCATAATAGTAACCCTAATAACAAACTCGGTCAATCAACAAGATTAGTGTCAACTTCTGTAGATAATTAGGAATGCTAAAAAATTGGTTTTTGACGTATAAAAGAGCAATATATATCAATACCTTCAGTGCACTGAGATATTCAACCAAATCATTTTCAAATCCAGATCCCTTGCTCAGACTATTTTGATCTTTCCATGGAAAGTCTTGCATCCATAGACCTTGGCTTTTATTGTTCCAATCTACATAAATTAAGTTTGCCGTATGTACAATGACTCTTACTCCTCGAGGATATACAAGAAGCATGGCCTTTGAATGGTGTGTCCCAAATGAAATTGGAAGAGGCGGTTTATGCAAAATCCAATTTTTAGGTTTGCTTATCTAACAATCATAACAGTAGCAAGTGAACATTCATTTAACAAACCTTTTAATATTTAATTTAGCAAAGCAGGTTGGAAAATAAAGTAGATCTGATACAAACCTTCATGCAAGCCACCCTCTCATCACTCTCTCCATGAAGAACAAGCACGTGGGGAACTTTTGAGAGTGCAGGACAAGCTACACCCAGAAAATAATGGAAGAGAGAAAAATGCTAAAATGAGATATGAAAAAACAAAAGGACTTCAATCAAAATGCAGTAATGCACATGTATATGACAAATTTTACATCAATAGATCAGCCAATAGCCAACAATATGACATCATGGACAGAATGATCATTAGCTCCCTTAGTCTATGTCAATATGTAAATTATGCTATTATAATTTCCTGATAAAAATCATTTGACACGACATGTCCTACATCCTTGTATCTACACAATTACAAACTATATGCTACAAAGGCGTGGAGATGAAGCTTTTTTTTGGTAAAAAGTGTTAAGAGTACGCTAGACGTGAGGGTGGATGTTGAAGTTGAGAGTTGCGTTATTGGAATTTGTTTGAAGTCCCACATTGCTTAGGTTCCCGGACTACTGAATGTATAAATATGTAAGGGCAACTTCACCCTTTGAGCTAACTTTTGGGGTTGAGATCCAAGCATATTTAACATGATATCATAACCTTGTTTAAGATCCGGTAGGCCACCAGCTATCAAGTTTCCACTATCGAGCCATCCATCATTTATTTCCATGCTCCAGATGTTCAATCCTGGGCGTGAGGGGGTGTGTTAAGAGTCTCACATCGGACCATATATGGTTTGAACATGTCCTTATAAGAGGAGGCAATTCTCACCCTACAAGCCGGTTTTATAGTAAGAAGGAATGTGGGAGGGAGGGGAGGAAAAAACTATGAACAGCCCAACTGCAACCAGAAATTTCAAAATACAATGAAGAACAACAAACTTTGGAATAGTTTAAATAAATTTGTTCAGCATCTTGGAGTAGTTTCAAGAGCATAATGGAAGTCAGAATGCAAGAAAGGAAAATCAGGGATAGAAGAGAATGGAACAAGCAAAGAGGAATCAATTTGAAAAGCCATAACAACAAAAAAAACAAACTCACCAGGAACCAACCAGTCAATGTCTACCATGTAGTTTGAAAGGATAGCAACTAGAATATCCCCCTGCCAACAATAACCATTGAAATAAGTCAAGATAGTTTCAAATTTTTCCAGAATGCAACTTAACATGTGTGTATTTTTATGCAAAATAATTCTCAAACCAATCATGAAACAAAACAAGCTTTCTCTTGAAGCACTGCATGCTTATTCTTTGAATAGTTGAAAGTTGAAACATTCAATTATAGAGAATGCGGCGAGAACAGTGTACATTAAAATCAAATATAACTAAAAAGAGTACTGGTAGTAAGTAACACACTCTTTTCAACACTCTCTCCGTGGATCCCATTAAACTATGAGTGTCTCATAATCTCCTATTTAGTGAGACTCATTCCTAAAGTAACAGAACTCAGGTGAATTTCTCCCAATTGTGAAGAAAGTGTTGTAACCCGTGCTACATGTGGTACCAGGACTTGAGAGAGCATTTCTCATATAATTTATATCACTAGTCATTTCCTACCTGTATAACATCGCTTATCGAAACAGATGAAGTATTAGCCCAAGGTGGTAACCTTTGCACACGCAAAAGTCGAAAGGTGCAAGGTATTTGATCTTCGGGTACATGGAAATCACGAATAGCTTCCTCACGTGACCGGGAATAACCACGCTTTTGTGTCACTGCAATTTTGTCACACTTTTGGATCACTGCATTTCTTCCTCGTTCCTGCACATTTCAAACAACAATTAAATGGTTCGATTAAGTCCATACGTAGCACATAGTGGTAGGTATCACACAAATGCATCACAACACAACACACATACACGGGCTTCTTTGTCTGCACCACTTGAAGATTTTTGCAATACATGATACTTAAAAAGGTGGTGACCAGGAATGAGCTCAATTACATCTCCATTAGAAATAGTAACCGTTTCTTTGGAGTTAAGCTTCCTTCTCTTATTTCCAGAATTAACAACAACTGGATTCGTCCCTTCCTAAGATTCACAAAGCAAAAATCACTAATCAAAATAATCGAAAAAACATTATTATCATAATGTTAACTTGGCAATTGGATTGCATGAGTTAAAAAACGAGCAAATACCTAATGTAGTCCCCAAAATAGTTGTTGATTATAAATGTAACAACTTGTTTGTACTAATACATAAATATTAATAAGTGTTGCCGCTAGGGATTGAACTCTAGACAAGTAGATTACACTCATTTAACTCAACTAACACATATCAGTTGAGCTACCTCAGTCACCCTATTCCATCACATTATTAATATTTCAACATGAACCCTAAAATTGCAAAAATGTACTCAGATTCACCCTTCTATTTGAATCTATTATCAAATGTATACATAAATACATTTAAATAAATGTTACCGCTAGTGATTGAACCCTCGACCACAGTCATTTAACTCAACTAACAGGTATCGGCTGAGCTACCTCACTCACCCCATCTTAACCCGTCACATTAATATTTCAACAATGAACCCTAAAATTGCAAAATTGTAATCAGCTTCACCCTTCTATCTGAAACCTATTATCAAATGTATCAACAACATTACTAACATAGTTTCAAATTCATTCCCAACATTCTCACATTATAACACTAATTAGGCTAACATTTTGTAATTCAAAAATAATTGCAGAACCAAATAATACCACATGCAAATTTGCAGTGCCATCGGTAGAAGTGGTTATAGTGAGGTGTTTGCGGCTGAGCCTCTTGTCGGTGACGGCGAGGTTGTTCCGACCGATGATATTTGTGCCGTCTGAGATAGCTAGCTTGGGAGTTGAAGCTTTTTCTTCTTCGAAATTTTGATTCAGAGGAATCAAATAACCGATTTGAGAGTGGGAGAGAGACATTAATATGACTCGGAATCGATTGCAGGTTGGTTGTAACTGATTCTAGAACTTGAAACTATGGAGTGTTGATCTTTTTACTGGCGTGGTGAAGAGAAAGGTATAATAATAATAATTTTTACTTAATTTTATTATTTTAACACTCAATGTTTGATTTTGTTTTTTTAAGAAGGAAAAGGAATGTATAATTGCTAACGGGCTGTTTGGTTCGAGGTAAATGGAGGGGAGGGGAGAGGAGGGGAGGGGAGGAGACGGAATAATTATAACAAAATGTGTTTGATTCAATTTTTAGGAGGGGAAAGAAGGGGATGGAAGGGGAGTAAAATCCCTCCAAATCACACGTTTTGCGTTCCTCCAAATCGGGGGATTCGGATGGGAGGGGAGGAAATGTAACAATTAATATTTAATAAATTAATATATTTATTAAAATATCCTCAGTTTTATTTTATTATTTTAAATTATTATTTTCTTTCGTCTGTTTTTTGTGATTTTTCTCTATTGCTTCTCCTAATTTATTATAAATATTTTTTTACCTTCAAATAATTATTTTTATTTAATAAAAATTATAATCATTGCAATTTTTTATTTTTTATTATTGTTATTTTATTTTTATGTTTATTTATATTAATTTTTTCCTAATTTTGTTATATATATATATATATATATATATATATATATATATATATATTTCATATAAAATTTACCACTCATTTATTTTTGTTATATATATTCAACGCATAGATAATTTTGTGTAGAGAGTTATAATACGTATCAAGTAGTGGCGACGCCAGCGTCCGGCCAGGTAGGGCACTTGCCCAGGCTCTTCTTTCCCGAACTTCAAAATATCATCGCAATGGTATCTCTCTCACTCAGGAAATCGAAACTGTTCCAGGGAGTAGTCGCGGAACAGTGGCCGTGTTTAGATGTCGAATCATCGCGAGTTCTCTTCTTCTTCCTTTTCTTTCACTTTTAAGCTCAATTTTTGATGTAATATCATTGTTGTGATGTTATTCATTATTGTTGCGGGTTGTGGTTTATGAATCGATGAAGAATTGTTGTTGAGTTTACCGTTTCGCGCTATGCACATCAAGTGTTCGATGAAATGCATGAGCCATGTTCTTCTATTTTTCTAAATTGAAACGGTAAATTAGGGGTTCTGTTTTGGTTATTTTTTATACTGTGAAATTTGATCGAATCGATTTGGTGTTTGTTAGGAGCGTGCATCTGATAGATTTGATGTGAGGTATCGTCGGTCTTTGTTTCATGATAACTTTGATTCTGGAGAAAGGGTGAGAGGTATTCCAAGTTCGAGTGGTGGTAACAGATTACCTGTAGGTGTGAGACTTGCGCGAGAAGGACTCCTTCAGAGGTTGAGAAGAGAGCCTGTAGATAGAAACAGGTTTGATTTTCAATTTGTTTCTCTTCATTTTCTTTAAAATGCATGCTAGAAATAGTAATATTGCTATGTTTGTAGAACTAATAGTCTGCTACTATATCAAATGTAAGGTTGGGTATTTGAGGTTAAATTGTGAGTCGAAATGCTAACATGTGAAATCAATTTATTTGTGACATGATTGTATAGCAAATTTGTCTCTAAGATTAGCAACTAAGGTCATCTTCATTTTTTTATTTATTTATGAGTTTTTTATATGAAGTAGAGTAAATTAGCATTTTGCTCCTCGAAATTTTAAGCGTTGAACAGTTTAATTCTATTCAAATTTGCATAATTGCAATTTTCTCCTTAAAATAAAAATTTTGGATCCTTTTTCATAAGTCGATTGTTAGAAAGAATGTCACTATGCATTTGACATTAAATTTTCTTCTGTATAATTTTTTGGTTCTTTGTTCTTGAAGGCTGCCATTGCCTTTGATTAAGTTTGAACTTATACAATATTTTTCAGTGTTGGTTTCCTCAGGAAAAATAATAGAGATCAAATTGATGAGGAGGATCAAGAAAGTGAGTTATCAAGTGAAGTTGCAACTGAGGACTCTTTAGTTACTGACTTGACTTCTCAAATGGCAAGGTTCCAGCTCTTGCAAGAAACATCTACAAAGTCGTCGGGTATCACTCAGGAGGCCCTCGACTGTTTGCGTCTTGAAGTTTTTAGCAACACCAAAACGGAATCAGAATCCAAGATACTGCAAGATTGTGGGATATGCTTGGAATCTTTCACTGATGGAGATAAACTAATCCATTTGCAATGTGAACATAAATTTCACTCTACTTGTGTTGGATCCTTGGATTCGCAGTTGTGGAGACACCCCATACTATCGCAGATGTATAGTTGTAAGTAGTCGATTTCCGAAGAATGAAGTTGTGTAGTTGCCTAGATTTTCTTTTGTTAAATTTCTTGGTCGATTTTCGGTCATTAAATTTTTTGCCCAGGCTATATATTTTTTCTGGCTTCGCCACTAGTATCAAGTGTATTCTATTTTTTTAAATATGTGCTAAATTATAAATTTTTAATCACTCAATATTATAAACATTATCTACAAAAAAAAATATCTATGAAATTTTCACCTTTAAATATCATATCAGTTATATAAAATCATAAGGATAAAAATGAAAATTATTAATAAAACCCCTCCCCTGCCCTCATGAACCAAACATACTTTTAACCAAAATCCCTCCCCTCCCCTCGTTTGAACCAAACATACATATAATTAATAAAATGGTTAAATACATTTTACCCCCTGCCATATAGGCGTGTTTTGATTCTCCCCCCCCCCCCCCCTAAAAAAATTGTGATTCCCCCCTTGAGTAACCCAGATTCCAAATTGCATCCCCCCTCATGCTGACTTGGCCATGAAATCTTCATACTATTTCACTGTTTGGCTGACTGGGCGTCCAATTGGATTTTTATTTAATTGTTAAATTACACGTCATATTTTTGTTTACGTCTTTTAAAATTATTTCTATTAATATTTTTCAGAAATTAGTTTTTTTAAGGCAAAACATTTTTTGGTCCCGTATGCTAACCTCGGGGTTCATTTTGATCCCTTAACTTCAAAAAGTTTCATATTGGTTCCTTAACTCTTCAAAAGGTGTCATTTTAGTCCTTTTTAGCATATTATCGACGGATTTAGTGACCGATTTTTGAGTTTTTCCATCGCTAATATGACAAAAAGGAATAAAAAGGCCCCTTTTGAAGAGTTAAGGGACTAATATGGAACTTTTTGAAGTTAAGGGACCAAAATGAACCCCGAGGTTAACTTACAGGACCAAAAAGAGTATTTTTCCTTTTCTAAATTATTAAAATAATACTTTTGGGCTATTTTCAGGTGTGATCTCATGAAATCATAAATAACAAATTTGCTTATCTTGCTTCTAGCTTTCCAAAGAAAACACTTCCATTCCAATTGGCCCAAGATTGAAAGAATTATATTGACATGAAGGTGACTGCATGATCATAATTTCCAAAACCAATTACATAAAATTTTGATTGGTTTTATCTTCATGGTGAGATTTTGATGTCATACAGCATACCATACATCATTTTCTTGCCATGTTAAGCCAAACACGATGGATGGTGACATGCATGCACATGATATTTCTTTACCAAAAGTGATAAAATTCTGACTTCACCAAAACTTGTACGAGAAGAATGTTGTCAGCTCACACTTCACACTTTCTTCATTACCTCACCAAGACGCACAGGTTTTTAATTAAAACAACACAAAACGCAAGCTTTGTCACTCAAGGACAAATTTTGAAAACGACACCATTTGCCCTCTAACGGATTATTTAGTGTAAGGACCTCAGTGCTCTCACTCTTGACCCTCTATTTAAGCCATACTTACTCTCATTTTTTTCTCACGCATTCTTTGGTTCAAAGGCATTTTGTGAATTTATTTTTCACAACTTGATGTAAATTTTGTCGAGCTTAAATGTTGCATTCCAGGATGTTTAAAGGATTATAGATCTGCTTATATGCATCTAGCTGAGCCATACACTATGTATGAGATGTTTGTGGGTTGCATTTTAATTGAAATCCTGATTTGAAGCTTTCTAAAAATATGTAAAGATGGTTGAAACCGTCACTGGTAGCCTTGTTTTCTCTTTTATCTAGCCATGTTTTTAAAAACTAAAGGTTGCATGATGATCCTTGATGCAGTGTGAATGATTTTGATGTTTGATTCGTGTTGAATGATTGAGTATTAAGGAAGTTATGGTGATCTCATTTCAGCTTGTTGGTTTGTTTTGAAGGATCCACAACTATATTGCCTAGCTAGTTTAGTCACACGGTTACTATGGAAGCATAATTAATGTTTATAAGGCAATACAACATATAGGTTATTGAATTGAAAATAGTTTGATTGGGCTGCACTTGAACCAACAATTGGCTGAGCTCCATATCTAATATTTTGATAATTTATAAAAACAACTTCTAAAAAAAATATTAAAAAAATAATTTTCTTTATTTAAAAATAAGTAAAAAATTAAAAAATAGTTTAATAAAATCATAATTAAAAAAAATATGACGTGTAATTTAAAAATTAAATCAAAAATAAAATAAAAATCCAATTGGACGCTCAGTCAGCCAAACAATGAAATAGTGTGAAGATTTCATGGCCAAGTCAGCATAGGGGGGATGCAATTTTGAATCTGGGTTTCTCAAGGGGGAATCACAAAATTTTTTTAAGGGGGGAAATCAAAACACGCCTATATAGCATGGGGGTAAAAGGTATTTAACCTTTAATAAAACAATTGTATTGATCCAGGGTATTAGAAAATTTAACTTATCACTCCAAAATTAAACATGGCATCCCCATATTATTTATTATAAAAAATATTCTTTTTAAAAAAAACAATTTTTTTGGTGCGATGTTGAAATTTTCGGTAGTTTATTTGAAATTTCTAGTAAGTTAAAAGTTTTTGGAAATTTAGTTAAAGGGTGAAATTTTTGGCAGTGTATTGACTAAAAAATTTGTAACGATCATGATTTTGCTGACAGTTTTGTAGGATTGTGATTTCACCGATAATTTTATATGGTCTTGAATGAATCCAAAGTTGTGTAAATATGGGCATATGTTATAGAGAAAGACATCTAAAAAAATATCTCTTCCTCAATTTTTGATTAAGGCAGAAATATACTTCAATAGAGACAAATCTCTTGTTGAGTTTAAGCTTCCAGATGGCACCACATCTCTCGCCAACTTGATATCCAAGTTGAATGAATTGTTGCCTGATACCGATAACAAAAGGGTGAGAAAGATCGAGGATAATCAAGATTGAGTTGAAGACCGATGAAGATGTGACGGCCATGTGAAAATTATTTTGTCGTAAGATAACCAAGGGGTCGATCGAGTTTGATGCGCAGATTTTAAGATCATTCGACGAAATAATCAAGATGTTAGAGATTCTTCATGTATTGTTTCATGTTATGTTAATCTTCGAATCAAAACATGTAATAGCAAAAATATTATGCAATAAAAAGAACAGTGATAAGTATTATAAGCCACAAAATATACAAATAATACAACTATCAAATCAAAAAACTAAATAGGCTCAACGAGCTATGTGTGCTAGTCGGGATAATCTTGATTAGATCTCACCATCCGGGTTTACCAAACCCATGGGAATCTCTAAAGGATACAAATGATATGCAATGTAATATAATGTTGGATGCAAAACACGGTAACAGGATAACAAGCTTACAGTCACGAGCATGGAGCCATGGGTCTAACCATCCCAAAGGGTATGTACAATGGTTATTTTGTACGTGTAGAACAAGGTTCTAAAAATATTTCCCAGAATCATAAATCCATCTTTTGGATATTATCAATTTTACGATTACTCGCAGGCTAATAATATTCTCAAGAGAATTTCATCTGAGTGTAGTAACGTATAACAACTATTTTAGGATTACCCCATCACAGTCTCCACAGTACATCCTAAAAAGTCCAAGAGGAGTAAATGGATTCTAATGGTCCTCATCTTCTCATGCTTGGTTAACAGGTCGAAAGTAACGATGTCTTTCCAATTACTTGGTTAACAAAGATTACTGTCAAAGAGACCTCCAGTGAGTGGTGCATCAAGATCAACATGACTATACCACACCTCCTATCATAAGTGCTATCAAGTTTGGGTTAGGATTTATCTCACCATACAAGTATCACCAATACACCCAAAAAAGTAACAAGTATTTCATATAACAAGTATATCAATAATAATAAACAATAATATATATATATATATATATAACGAAGATAGACTCAACCCTCTTAGAGATAATGTAGTATCCCCAGTGAAGTCGCCACTTTTCTATAGCGGTGAAAAATTGAGACTAAGCCATTGATTTGACTCAACTCGTATTTTAGTGAAAGTCATCACCGCGGTTTATTGTTTTCAAAGGAAATGGGGGAAAGAACGGAATAAAATTCAAAGAAGTTTTTATATTAAAACTAATCAAATAAACAGAGATCTTAGGTTCGGAGGTTGGTTATACAAAGGGAAGGTATTAGTATCCTATGTATCTATAGTACATTATAGGGAACTCGTTGAAATGTGTATATTAAAGTTTATCGTTATTATACTTGTTTGTGAAAAGAGTATGGTGGTGAGAAAAGAGTTTTATTATGCTTGGCAAGACATCGCATCTTGTGCCTACACACCTCTTTTTTGCAATAGGGAAGTTAGAGCATTTGTAGTTTCCCTTAAATGGAAAATAAAGAGTCAAAGTGGCAAAAATTGTTTTTGGTTGCTAAGATTTACAAATACAAAGCAACTTTTTGAAATGCTAAGCTTTAGAAATGCATAGCAAGTTTTAAAAGAGAGCTAAGCTTCAAAAATGCAAATCAAGGGTTAAAATGCTAAGTTTTAAAAATACAAAGAATGTTTAAAAATGACTAAGCTTTAGAAATGTAAATAAAGATTTAAAAGGGGGATAAGCTTTATAAATAAAAAGCAAGGGTTTTGATGCTAAGTTTTAGAAATATAAAGCATAAAGTAAATAGGAGGAAAAGAGGTTAGTGTCTTGACAATTTTAGTCAATAGTCTCTCATTCCTTTGGATTGGTGACACAAGCAATATTAATGAGGAATTAAGCAAGCATAAGCATCTTTAGCAAGCATCAAAGTAAAGTATCTCAATTAATATCATGTGAGATATGGTATATGTATCATAAACAAAGTCAAATATGTCAAGTATGAACAAAGTCAAGCTATCACATGGCTATGGTAATATCAAAGGGGGAATCCTCAAAGAACTATCAATATGGCTCAAGGATAACCAAGTGTAAACATCAAAGCATGGTATTAAGTTCAAGTTAATGAAATCATACAAGGATTAGGATTTATCAAATTAGGGTTTTAAAGACAAAAGTTTTACATTTTAATCATGCTTTAATTAATTAATGATATATAACAAACAAAGAATCAAAGGATTGACTTGACTCATTATTTCAGTGAAAGTCGTCATCGCATTTTATTGTTTCCAAAGGAAATGGGAAAAGAGCGAAATAAACCCAAAAGAAGTTTTTAAATTAGAAACAACAAAAGAGAGATTCTAGGTACGGGAGTTGATTATACAAGGGGAAGGTGTTAGCACCCCTCATCTGTGGTACTCCACATGAACCTTTTTGAAAATTTGTGTAAAAAGAGAATTGTGTGCAAAGAAATTGTTTTGTTTGATTTTAAAATTATGCTCAGCAAGACATTACATCTTGTGCCTACATACCTCCTCATTGCAATGGAGAAGTCAGAGCAAATGTAGTTCCACTTAAAAGGGAAACAAAAGGTTTTAAAATGGAATAAACACTTTATCATCATAGGAATGAATACTCAGTCATTGATCTTAAACATGAGAACAAATGGATCCTTTGCATCACAAATGAAAGAAGGGCTCCAACTTGGATTAAATCAACAAGTATGCTACTAACTCTCTCAAGTGGAAAAGGTTCCATCATATCAATCAATATCAAGATCATGGGGTATCACAACTCACAACAACAATTGATCATGTATAAACTTTGAAAGAAAAGCTGATGTTGAGTAAAATAAAATGTAAGTATTGTGTTTATCGTACCCACAAGGATTGGGGCGATATCAAAACCGTTCAACAACTTCTATAATTCTAAGCATAAAGTTTCAAGATTGTTTGGTTTAAAGTACGGAAAGTAAAAATGCGTAAATAATGAAAGATAAGTTTCAGAGGAATAGACTTGTTGGGAATTGGTTTTCATCCACCGATTCAATATGTATATCTCAGATCAGTTATACACAAGTTATGAATGTTTCAAGATCATCACGTATCACACACAAGCAAAGTTCATGTCTAAACTTTGTTGCGATTTCTTACCTTATGGTTTAATCGACGATTTCTCAGCCTATTAAACAATACGGTAGCAATAAGATCTGATACTTTTAGTGAATATTAAATCTAAATATATGTCTAGCATTTATAATTTAATAGTTGTTATCTTGAATCGAGATTAGAATCGTATTTGTCAATATCAATTCAATCCATGAAATAAAGGGTAAAACAAAGACAACAACAATCATGATTCAAACATAATTTATATATATAATGACATGATCAAAGAAGATACATATTGTTTCGGTGAACAACGACCAATCCCAACATGATAGGGATTTAGCTACCCATGGTAGCTTGATGAACAATGGAAGAATTGAGTTGGAACGACATCAACGACGATTTCCCGACTCTCGAGGTATATCCAACCCTTTTCTACTTAAAACCTCTTATATTCCTACTTTTGTTACAAGAGTATATTGTATTACAAGAGTTAAAAATGGAATCTCCCTTCTGAACTGTGTTTCTGCTCTATTTATAGCAGTTCTGGCCGCCTGAGTTCGCTACGCGAACTTTTGCTTCATGGTTAAGTCTTTGAACCACTTTCAGAAGACCTCCTACGTTTACTACGCAAACTTCCTTTCTTCAGCCTTAAGTCTTTCAAATATCTTCTAGAAACTGCCTCAGTTCGTTACGCGAAATATAATTCTTTACTCGTACTTCCTGCGCTATTGCTCGCTGCTAATGAAACTGAGTGAATTTGCTTCTGACTTTGTTCGCTACGCGAAATATGGTTTGCTTAGCGAATCGGGCCTTCTCTATACATTCGCTTAGCGAATTGTTTGTTATCGGGATTTTGTCTTTGACTTCACTGGAGTTTGCTAAGCGAACTATTGTTCGCTATGCGAGCGTTCGCTACGCGAACTCTCTGATTGTTGATTTTTGCTTTGAGGCTATTTCCTGCAAAAATGTAAACCAGACAAGTGAACTTTGCACAATAATAATTTTATTCAATAATTGGGGTTTTTATGTTATAGAATCGTCATTTAAGTAAGATAAATGCTACGTTTTAATATGACATTTTAACATGAGTTAAGTATTTATCAAACTCTCCCCAACTTAAATCTTTGTTTGTCCTCAATCAAAGTAAAATAAGAGCAAGAGATTCTATACCAATTCGCACATGATCAACCAAATATTTCAATGTAGTAATCAAGGCACATGGTATTTAGAAGTTGCACATCCAAGAGTTGATGCATTGCTACTTTCTTTAGCATTTAGACATATTCATGAAACAAGTCTTCCACATAAAATTTATGTCAAGCAATCCAAATCAATAAACATGTTAGTCATGAATTACACTTATCACACCTTTTGTATAAGTGAAAATGGTGAGCCATTTTGATCTCTCACATGACAAATTTGCTAACATCTTGATTAATTCATACATTCATCTAAGCAAAATATGTTGATATGCAAAGACAAAGATCACTAAGGTCTTCTTATGGTTGTAATATGGCCAAGGTACCAATGAAGTGTTTTTCCTATGGCTAATGGAAACAAAAAGGTTTTTGATTTTTCTTTTTAGAAGAGCATTCATAAGTTGAGATTCTTTTTACATATATTAGTCAACCTACCTTTCTAGTTTCTTTCTTTTGAACATTCTTCTTTGGTATTCATTCCCCTTTATTTTTTAATTTTTCTTTTCTTTCATCTTTTCTATTTTTTCTTGAAAAAGGCCTTTTTTATTTTCCTCCCCAACTTTAACAAAACCTCACATTTTCTTTGAATGCTTCTTTAAGATTTGGCAAAAGGATATTTAATGGTTTCAAGGTTTTATTCAAGGAAAAGTAGAATATATCATATATGAACTTTTATGATTTTCAAAGATATAGAACAATATCCATTAAGTGGTTTACTTAATGTATTGTTGAGTTCATAAATGATGGACTCATTGTCATATGGCTCAAAAGGGTTTGCAAATGATCACTCACTCACAAGGGATAATGAGGCTATATTTGGTTTTAGTAGTTATGCTCAATTTCAAATAATTGCCTTGATCCTTTCTATGTCTCCACAAATATCAACATAAATGCAAGATTAATCCTGAATTAAACGAGTTAAAACAAGAATTTGTCAGTCTCCTAAGCATACGGTGAACAATGGAAGGTTACCTCACTTTTTTTGGTTTTTCGAATCAAGTGATTCATCATGAAAACATGTTATTGCATATGATTGAATGAATTGACTTTATGCATATTACTCATGTCATATGCATGCTAAACTTTAAGAAAGCAATAAACTAGTACCTTGGAATGTGTAATCCTTTAAAAAGTTTGTATCTTTAGCATTGTACCTTTGTTGATTCATGTGAATTTGATCTTGAACTCCTTGCCTTTCCATCTTAATTCGGAGGACAAATTTTCAAGCAAAACATTATGGATTGTTCGTATGACTCCTACACCTAATAACTAATAAAAATACACAAAAAACGTAAAGTGAAGAAAATGGCATTATTGGCATTTTTGCTGATTCTGCTATTTTCGCTTAGCGAAACAGGGCTTCGCTTAGCGAACTCTGCAGAATTTAGTTTCTTGCAAAATTTCCCTTGTGCCATGCCATGTTATTTTCTTCTTACTTATTCAATTAATTATGCAAAAAAGAAAATAAAGATGTATAAGGTTAGGTTACCTCCCAACAAGTGCTTGTTTAACGTCATTAGCTCGACGCTTGTGTTAGGTGGTTTATATGAATTCTTAAAAGCATCGTCATTTGGCCTTACTTTGGTATTTATGCTGTTTAATTCTAGGCCTATTTCATCAGGAGTTTTAGTGTTTGAATGATCTTCCTTGTTGTCTAACATTGTTGTAGGCTCTATATCCAGATTACCGGTCTTTTCAAGGAAGGACAGCGGAAGAAGAGTGGTGCTTGAATCAAGGTCAATCAAAGTTTTATCCATTTTCTATTTTCAATGATAACTGGTAATGTAATGCTTTCAGGATCATCATTGTTTTCTTCCTCCTTTTTCTCAATCTTTTCTTTTTTTTTTCTTGATTTTCACTAACTTTCTCCTTTTCCACACTCTCCCTAACTTTCGTTTTAACCGCTCCACCACTATTTGTTGCGATTGGAATGTTGGTTTCTGTTGGATTATTTTGAGTGTTAGTGGTGAAGGTTCCTTTTTGTTGTTCAGCCAGCTATTTTGCTATCTGTCCTACTTGTATTTCATGTTTTCTGATTGAAGCATCCACATTTTTCTGGTTTTCCATGGACAGCTGCATAAACTGTTTCAATGTGTCTTCTATTTTTGAGAGTTTGTCAGGATGAGTACAACTTTGGTATGGATTCTGATTGTCTCCCAAATAATTAATTTCTTCATTAATTGGAGGACAAAATCCAGTTTGATGGTCACCTGTACAAAGCTCACAAAAGGCTACTTGTTGTGGAATATTGGATAATTTCTTGGTTAATTCTTCCATTGTTTGATGAGAACCTGATGATTTCCATGAAGAGTTGCCATGCTTTGAAGCATAAACAAAAGTTCACACCTAAGCACACACTGGAACAAACATCGCGAAAAACAAATATATACAATATATAACAAATTTACACAACTTAGAAGTATAAAACTATTATGATATTTTAATATCTTAAACGCCAATCCCCGGAAACGGCGCCAATTTGTTGTTGAGTAAAATCAAATATAAGTATTGTGTTTATCGTATCCACAGGGATTGGGGCGATATCAAAATTGTTCAACAACTTCTATAATTCTAAGCATAAAGTTTCAAGATTGTTTGGTTTAAAGTACGGAAAATAAAAATGCGTAAATAATGAAAGATAAGTGTCAGAGGAATAGACTTGTTGGGAATTGGTTTTCATCCACTGATTCAATATGTATATCTCAGATCAATTATACACAAGTTATGAATGTTTCAAGATCATCACGTATCACACACAAGCAAAGTTCATGTCTAAACTTTGTTGAGATTTCTTACCTTATGGTTTAATCGACGATTTCTCAGCCTATTAAATAATAAGGTAGCAATAAGATCTGATACTTTTAGTAAATATTAAATCTAAATATATATCTAGCATTTAGAATTTAATAATTGTTATCTTGGATTGAGATTAGAATCGTATTGTCAATATCAATTCAATCCATGTAATAAAGGGTAAAACAAAGATAATAACAATCATGATTCAAACATAAATTATATATAATGCCATGATCAAAGAAAATACATATTGTTTTGGTGAACAACGACCACTCCCAACAAGATAGGTATTTAGCTACCCATGGTAGCTTAATGATCAATGGAAGAATTGAGTTGGAACGACATAAACGATGATTTCCCGACTCTCAATGTATATCCAACCCTTTTCTACTTAAAACCTCTTCTATTCCTACTTTTGTTACAAGAGTATATTGTATTACAAGAGTTAAAAATGGAATCTCCCTTCTGAACTGTGTTTCTGCTCTATTTATAGCAGTTATGGCTGCCTGAGTTTGCTACGCGAACTTTTGCCTCATGGTTAAGTCTTTGAACCGCTTTCAGCAGACCTCCAATGTTTACTAAGTGAACTTCCTTTCTTCAGCCTTAAGTCTTTCAAATATCTTCTAGAAACCGCCACAGTTCGTTAAGCGAAATATAGTTCGCTACTCGAACTTCCTGCGCTACTGCTCACTGCTAGTGAAACTGAGTGAATTTGCTTCTGCTTTGTTCGCTACGCGAAATATGGTTTGCTTAGCGAATCGGGCCTTCTCTATACATTCGCTTAGCAAATTGTCTGTTATCTGGATTTTGTCTTTGACCTCTTTGGAGTTTGCTAAGCGAACTATTGTTCGCTCTGCGAGCGTTCGCTAAGTGAACTCTCTGATTGTTGATTTTTGCTTTCAGGCTATTTCCTGCAAAAATGTAAACCAGACAAGTGAACTTTGCACAATAATACTTTTATTCAATAATTGGGGTTTTTATGTTATAGAATCGTCATTTAAGTAAGATAAATGATACGTTTTAATATGACATTTTAACATGAATTAAGTATTTATCAAACACTCCCCAACTTGAATCTTTGTTTGTCCTCAATCAAAGTAAAACAAGAGCAGAAGTTTCTATACCAATTCACATATGATCAACCAAATATTTCAATGTAGTAATCAAGGCACATGGTATTTAGAAGTTGCACATCCAAGAGTTGATGCATTGCTACTTTCTTTAGCATTTAGACATATTCATGAAACAAGTCTTCCACATAAAATTTATGTCAAGCAATCCAAATCAATAAACATGTTAGTCATGAATTACACTTATCACACCTTTTGTATAAGTGAAAATGGTGAGCCATTTTGATCTCTCACATGACAAATTTGCTAACATCTTGATTAATTCATACATTCATCTAAGCAATATATGTTGACATGCAAAGACAAAGATCACTAAGGTCTTCTTATGGTTGTAATGTGGCCAAGGTACCAATGAAGTGTTTTTCCAATGGCTAATGGAAACAAAAAGGTTTTTGATTTTTCTTTTTAGAAGAGCATTCATAAGTTGAGATTCTTTTTACATATATTACTCAACCTACCTTTCTAGTTTCTTTCTTTTGAACATTCTTCTTTGGTATTCATTTCCCTTTCTTTTTTCATTTTTATTTTCTTTCATCTTTTCTATTTTTTTCTTGAAAAAGACCTTTTTCTTTTCCTCCCCAACTTTAACAAAACCTCACATTTTCTTTGAATGCTTCTTTAAGATTTGGCAAAAGGATATTTAATGGTTTCAAGGTTTTATTCAAGGAAAAGTAGAATATATTATATATGAACTTTTATGATTTTCAAAGATATAGAAAAATATCCCTTAAGTGGTTTACTTAATGTATTGTTGAGTTCATAAATGATGGACTCATTGTCATATGGCTCAAAAGGGTTTGCAAATGATCACTCACTCACAAGGGATAATGAGGCTATATTTGGTTTTAGTAGTTATGCTCAATTTCAAATAATTGCCTTGATCCTTTCTATGTCTCCACAAATATCAACATAAATGCAAAATCAATCATGAATTAAACGACTTAAAACGAGAATTTGTCAGTCTCCTAAGCATACGGTGAACAATGGAAGGTTACCTCACTTTTTTTGGTTTTTCGAATCAAGTGATTCATCATGAAAACATGTTATTGCATATGATTGAATGAATTGACTTTATGCATGTTACTCATGTCATATACATGCTAAACTTTAAGAAAGCAATAAACAAGTACCTTGGTATGTGTAATCCTTTAAAAAGTTTGTATCTTTAGCATTGTACCTTTGTTGATTCATGTGAATTTGATCTTCAACTCCTTGCCTTTACATCTTATTTCGGAGGACAAATTTTCAAGCAAAACATTATGGATTGGTCGTATGACACATACAACTAATAACTAATAAAAAGACACAAAAAACTTAAAGTGAAGAAAATGGCATTATTGGCATTTTTGCTGATTCTGCTATTTTCGCTTAGCGAAACAGGGCTTCGCTTAGCGAACTCTGCAGAATTTAGTTTTTTTTCAAATTTCAATTGTGCCATGCCATGTTATTTTATTCTTACTAATTCAATTAATTATGGAGAAAAGAAAATAAAGATGTAACAGGTTAGGTCACTTCCCAACAAGTGCTTGTTTAACGTCATTAGCTCGACGCTTGTGTTAGGGTGGTTTATATGAATTCTTCAAAGCATCGTCATTTGGCCTTACTTTGGTATTTATGCTGTTTAATTCTAGGCTCATTTCATCAGGAGTTTTAGTGTTTGAATGATCTTCCTTGTTGTCTAACATTGTTGTAGGCTCTATATCCAGATTACCGGTCTTTTCAAGGAAGGACAGCGGAAGAAGACTGGTGCTTGAATCAAGGTCAATCAAAGTTTTATCCATTTTATATTTTCAATGATAATTGGTAATGTAATGCTTTCAGGATCATCATTGTTTACTTCCTCCTTTTTCTCAATCTTTTCTTTTTCTTCTTGATTTTCACTAACAACTTTCTCCTTTTCCACACTCTCCCTAACTTTCGTTTTAACCGCTCCACCACTATTTTTTGTGATTGGAATGTTGGTTTCTGTTGGATTATTTTGAGTGTTAGTGGTGAAGGTTCCTTTTTGTTGTTCAGCCAGCTGTTTTGCTATCTGTCCTACTTGCATTTCATGTTTTCTGATTGAAGCATCCGCATTTTTCTGGTTTTCCATGGACAGCTGCATAAACTGTTTCAATGTGTCTTCTATTTTTGAGAGTTTGTCAGGCTGAGTACAACTTTGGTATGGATTCTGATTGTCTCCCAAATAATTAATTTCTTCATTAATTGGAGGACAAAATCCAGTTTGATGGTCACCAGTACAAAGCTCACAAAAGGCTACTTGTTGTGGAATATTGGATAATTTCTTGGTTAATTCTTCCATTGTTTGGGTGAGAACCTGATGATTTCCATGAAGAGTTGCCATGCTTCGAAGCATAAAAAAAAAGTTCACACCTAAGCACACACTGGAACAAACATTGCGAAAAACAAATATATACAATATGTAACAAATTTACACAACTTAGAAGTATAAAACTATTATGATATTTTAATATCTTAAACGCCAATCCCCGGCAACGGCGCCAATTTGATGTTGAGTAAAATCAAATGTAAGTATTGTGTTTATCATATCCACAGGGATTGGGGCAATATCAAAATTGTTCAACAACTTCTATAATTCTAAGCATAAAGTTTCAAGATTGTTTGGTTTAAAGTACGGAAAATAAAAATGCGTAAATAATGAAAGATAAGTGTCAGAGGAATAGACTTGTTGGGAGTTGGTTTTCATCCACTGATTCAATATGTATATCTCAGATCAATTATACACAAGTTATGAATGTTTCAAGATCATCACGTATCACACACAAGCAAAGTTCATGTCTAAACTTTGTTGAGATTTCTCACCTTATGGTTTAATCGACGATTTCTCAGCCTATTAAACAATAAGGTAGAAAAAAGATCTGATACTTTTAGTAAATATTAAATCTAAATATATATCTAGCATTTAGAATTTAATAGTTGTTATCTTGGATCGAGATTAGAATCGTATTGTCAATATCAATTCAATCCATGTAATAAAGGGTAAAACAAAGATAATAACAATCATGATTCAAACATAATTTATATATAATGCCATGATCAAAGAAGATACATATTGTTTTGGTGAACAACGACCACTCCCAACAAGATAGGGGTTTAGCTACCCATGGTAGCTTAATGATCAATGGAAGAATTGAGTTGGAACGACATAAATGATGATTTCCTGACTCTCAATGTATATCCAACCCTTTTCTACTTAAAACCTCTTCTATTCCTACTTTTGTTACAAGAGTATATTGTATTACAAGAGTTAAAAATGGAATCTCCCTTCTGAACTGTGTTTCTGCTCTATTTATAGCAGTTATGGCCGCCTGAGTTCGCTACGCGAACTTTTGCCTCATGGTTAAGTATTTGAACCGCTTTCAGCAGACCTCCAATGTTTACTACGTGAACTTCCTTTCTTCAGCCTTAAGTCTTTCAAATATCTTGTAGAAACCGCCATAGTTCGTTACGCGAAATATAGTTCGCTACTCGAACTTCCTGCGCTACTGCTCGCTGCTAGTGAAACTGAGTGAATTTGCTTCTGCTTTGTTCGCTACGCGAAATATGGTTTGCTTAGCGAATTGGGCCTTCTCTATACATTCGCTTAGCGAATTGTCTGTTATCTGGATTTTTTCTTTGACTTCATTGGAGTTTGCTAAGCGAACTATTGTTCGCTCTGCGAGCGTTCGCTACGCGAACTCTCTGATTGTTGATTTTTGCTTTCAGGCTATTTCCTGCAAAAATGTAAACCAGAGAAGTGAACTTTGCACAATAATACTTTTATTCAATAATTGGGGTTTTTATGTTATAGAATCGTCATTTAAGTAAGATAAATGATACGTTTTAATATGACATTTTAACATGAATTAAGTATTTATCAAACACTCCCCAACTTGAATCTTTGTTTGTCCTCAATCAAAGTAAAATAAGAGCAAAAGTTTCTATACCAATTCACACATGATCAACCAAATATTTCAATGTAGTAATCAAGGAACATGGTATTTTGAAGTTGCACATCCAAGAGTTGATGCATTGCTACTTTCTTTAGCATTTAGACATATTCATGAAACAAGTCTTCCACATAAAATTTATGTCAAGAAATCCAAAGCAATAAACATGTTAGTCATGAATTACACTTATCACACCTTTTGTATAAGTGAAAATGGTGAGGCATTTTGATCTCTCACATGACAAATTTGCTAACATCTTGATTAATTCATACATTCATCTAAGCAAAATATGTTGATATGCAAAGACAAAGATCACTAAGGTTTTCTTATGGTTGTAATGTGGCCAAGGTACCAATGAAGTGTTTTTCCAATGGCTAATGGAAACAAAAAGGTTTTTGATTTTTCTTTTTAGAAGAGCATTCATAAGTTGAGATTCTTTTTACATATATTACTCAACCTACCTTTCTAGTTTCTTTCTTTTGAACATTATTCTTTGGTATTCATTTCCCTTTCTTTTTTCATTTTTATTTTCTTTCATCTTTTCTATTTTTTTCTTGAAAAAGACCTTTTTCTTTTCCTCCCCAACTTTAACAAAACCTCACATTTTCTTTGAATGCTTCTTTAAGATTTGGCAAAAGGATATTTAATGGTTTCAAGGTTTTATTCAAGGAAAAGTAGAATATATCATATATGAACTTTTATGATTTTCAAAGATATAGAACAATATCCATTAAGTGGTTTACTCAATGTATTGTTGAGTTCATAAATGATGGACTCATTGTCATATGGCTCAAAAGGGTTTGCAAATGATCACTCACTCACAAGGGATAATGAGGCTATATTTGGTTTTAGTAGTTATGCTCAATTTCAAATAATTGCCTTGATCCTTTCTATGTCTCCACAAATATCAACATAAATGCAAAATTAATCATGAATTAAACGAGTTAAAACAAGAATTTGTCAGTCTCCTAAGCATACGGTGAACAATGGAAGGTTACCTCACTTTTTTTGGTTTTTCGAATCAAGTGATTCATCATGAAAACATGTTATTGCATATGATTGAATGAATTGACTTTATGCATGTTACTCATGTCATATGCATGCTAAACTTTAAGAAAGCAATAAACAAGTACCTTGGTATGTGTAATCCTTTAAAAAGTTTGTATCTTTAGCATTGTACCTTTGTTGATTCATGTGAATTTGATCTTCAACTCCTTGCCTTTACATCTTATTTCGGAGGACAAATTTTCAAGCAAAACATTATGGATTGGTCATATGACACATACAATTAATAACTAATAAAAAGACACAAAAAACTTAAAGTGAAGAAAATGGCATTATTGGCATTTTTGCTGATTCTGCTATTTTCGCTTAGCGAAACAGGGCTTCGCTTAGCGAACTCTGCAGAATTTAGTTTTTTTTGTAAAATTTCAATTGTGCCATGCCATGTTATTTTATTCTTACTAATTCAATTAATTATGGAGAAAAGAAAATAAAGATGTAACAGGTTAGGTCACTTCCCAACAAGTGCTTGTTTAACGTCATTAGCTCGACGCTTGTGTTAGGGTGGTTTATATGAATTCTTCAAAGCATCGTCATTTGGCCTTACTTTGGTATTTATGCTGTTTAATTCTAGGCTCATTTCATCAGGAGTTTTAGTGTTTGAATGATCTTCCTTGTTGTCTAACATTGTTGTAGGCTCTATATCCAGATTACCGGTCTTTTCAAGGAAGGACAGCGGAAGAAGACTGGTGCTTGAATCAAGGTCAATCAAAGTTTTATCCATTTTATATTTTCAATGATAATTGGTAATGTAATGCTTTCAGGATCATCATTGTTTACTTCCTCCTTTTTCTCAATCTTTTCTTTTTCTTCTTGATTTTCACTAACAACTTTCTCCTTTTCCACACTCTCCCTAACTTTCGTTTTAACCGCTCCACCACTATTTTTTGTGATTGGAATGTTGGTTTCTGTTGGATTATTTTGAGTGTTAGTGGTGAAGGTTCCTTTTTGTTGTTCAGCCAGCTGTTTTGCTATCTGTCCTACTTGCATTTCATGTTTTCTGATTGAAGCATCCGCATTTTTCTGGTTTTCCATGGACAGCTGCATAAACTGTTTCAATGTGTCTTCTATTTTTGAGAGTTTGTCAGGCTGAGTACAACTTTGGTATGGATTCTGATTGTCTCCCAAATAATTAATTTCTTCATTAATTGGAGGACAAAATCCAGTTTGATGGTCACTAGTACAAAGCTCACAAAAGGCTACTTGTTGTGGAATATTGGATAATTTCTTGGTTAATTCTTCCATTGTTTGGGTGAGAACCTGATGATTTCCATGAAGAGTTGCCATGCTTCGAAGCATAAACAAAAAGTTCACACCTAAGCACACACTGGAACAAACATTGCGAAAAACAAATATATACAATATGTAACAAATTTACACAACTTAGAAGTATAAAACTATTATGATATTTTAATATCTTAAACGCCAATCCCCGGCAACGGCGCCAATTTGATGTTGAGTAAAATCAAATGTAAGTATTGTGTTTATCATATCCACAGGGATTGGGGCAATATCAAAACTGTTCAACAACTTCTATAATTCTAAGCATAAAGTTTCAAGATTGTTTGGTTTAAAGTACGGAAAATAAAAATGCGTAAATAATGAAAGATAAGTGTCAGAGGAATAGACTTGTTGGGAATTGGTTTTCATCCACTGATTCAATATGTATATCTCAGATCAATTATACACAAGTTATGAATGTTTCAAGATCATCACGTATCACACACAAGCAAAGTTCATGTCTAAACTTTGTTGAGATTTCTCACCTTATGGTTTAATCGACGATTTCTCAGCCTATTAAACAATAAGGTAGAAAAAAGATCTGATACTTTTAGTAAATATTAAATCTAAATATATATCTAGCATTTAGAATTTAATAGTTGTTATCTTGGATTGAGATTAGAATCGTATTGTCAATATCAATTCAATCCATGTAATAAAGGGTAAAACAAAGATAATAACAATCATGATTCAAACATAATTTATATATAATGCCATGATCAAAGAAGATACATATTGTTTTGGTGAACAACGACCACTCCCAACAAGATAGGGATTTAGCTACCCATGGTAGCTTAATGATCAATGGAAGAATTGAGTTGGAACGACATAAATGATGATTTCCTGACTCTCAATGTATATCCAACCCTTTTCTACTTAAAACCTCTTCTATTCCTACTTTTGTTACAAGAGTATATTGTATTACAAGAGTTAAAAATGGAATCTCCCTTCTGAACTGTGTTTCTGCTCTATTTATAGAAGTTATGGCCGCCTGAGTTCGCTACGCGAACTTTTGCCTCATGGTTAAGTATTTGAACCGCTTTCAGCAGACCTCCAATGTTTACTACGTGAACTTCCTTTCTTCAGCCTTAAGTCTTTCAAATATCTTCTAGAAACCGCCATAGTTCGTTACGCGAAATATAGTTCGCTACTCGAACTTCCTGCGCTACTGCTCGCTGCTAGTGAAACTGAGTGAATTTGCTTCTGCTTTGTTCGCTACGCGAAATATGGTTTGCTTAGCGAATTGGGCCTTCTCTATACATTCGCTTAGCGAATTGTCTGTTATCTGGATTTTTTCTTTGACTTCATTGGAGTTTGCTAAGCGAACTATTGTTCGCTCTGCGAGCGTTCGCTACGCGAACTCTCTGATTGTTGATTTTTGCTTTCAGGCTATTTCCTGCAAAAATGTAAACCAGAGAAGTGAACTTTGCACAATAATACTTTTATTCAATAATTGGGGTTTTTATGTTATAGAATCGTCATTTAAGTCAGATAAATGATACGTTTTAATATGACATTTTAACATGAATTAAGTATTTATCAAACACTCCCCAACTTGAATCTTTGTTTGTCCTCAATCAAAGTAAAATAAGAGCAAAAGTTTCTATACCAATTCACACATGATCAACCAAATATTTCAATGTAGTAATCAAGGAACATGGTATTTTGAAGTTGCACATCCAAGAGTTGATGCATTGCTACTTTCTTTAGCATTTAGACATATTCATGAAACAAGTCTTCCACATAAAATTTATGTCAAGAAATCCAAAGCAATAAACATGTTAGTCATGAATTACACTTATCACACCTTTTGTATAAGTGAAAATGGTGAGGCATTTTGATCTCTCACATGACAAATTTGCTAACATCTTGATTAATTCATACATTCATCTAAGCAAAATATGTTGATATTGTTATACCCCAAAATTTGCCCGCATTATTTTTCAAGAAAACTCCAATCTGAAAATTAAGAGTCTCATATAATTATGGATTATTTCAACAAATATCCTGACATATGAAATGCTTAGTTTTTAGAATTTTTCTTATACAGTAATTTGGCTTGCAGTTGAATTTATTCTTACGCAAACGCCAAATACTGTTTATTACTTCACACATGCTATTTATTTATTTACAGATAAATAGTACTGACACAATTGGTACAGAGTTAAATCTTTTTGCAGGCGCAGAATCAGGAAACTCAGACTGTACTGGTAATAAGTAGATTATTATTATCTTTTGTTTCCCACTAATTTTTGTACTATATTCCATTATTTTCAAAAATCTTTTCAAATCTCTTTTTCAAAAATCAAATCTCTCTTTTTCCCAACACTATCTCCACTTTCTTTCAAATCTTACTTCCACTCAAATTTTCCTTTTGTACGGAATCACATCATTCCCCAACGTCTCTATCCTTCTTTCCATTCTATAAATACCTCCCATTTTCTTCCATAAAATCTCACATCAAATTCTAATTCATCTCTCAAATTTCCACTTCATAATCCATCCTTTCTTCTTCCCTGACAAGAATGGCAAAGTGGATAGAGACACTGTCTCTTACAGTCATCACCATTGCTACGGTGATCATGACTTTCTTCTGCCTGCATAGTCCTGAAGAGTGTGGACCTGCAATGGTTGCACTCCCAATCATCTACATGTTATTGTTCATAGCATGGGTCATTAATCGTCATTCTTAAAATTTGCAGTATTTCTTATTTCTTAAATGTACCGTTTATTCGTCGTACTGTTCAATATAGTATGTGATATTTGTACTGTCAGTATTAAATGTTGTACTATTTGTCATAATATTGCTTAATTACTAAGATAATATTTTGTGTGTTTTCTGCCAGTCAAATATTCCTATTTCTGTGCATTAAATGATTTTCAGGGTTATTATCGGTAATTTTGCCCGCATACCGTAAATATTAGTTATTTATTATGTCTATGTTTTTTTAACAAGTCATGTAAATAAACTTTCATTTTTCACATAAAACAAAAACAAAAACAACAAAAAAGAAAATTAACTTTGACTGTTGATTTTTCACTCTAACTGCTACGTCAATACCGGAACAATCAGTTGACAGCCAAACTGCTGGCAGTACAATTCTCAGTGTTTTGTACCATCAATCAAATCAATCTTTCACAATTAAAAATTCCAAGATTTTTGTTCTAGAAGTCTTCTGAATATCACGCGATTAGCAGAGACTCAACACTGCACAAAAATCAGGTACGCTTAACTGTCTCCTACATAAACAGTCCCTGACTAGGGTTTTCTTGTTTTTACAGGAGAAACAAGTTTTGAGAGCTCAAATGGATTTCATACAAATCCATATATCTCAAAGTACCATCATACAAATTTTCAAACTTCAATTCACTCAGACGCACCGTCAGCAGCTCAAACAGTCAACAGACGACCCGTTTGACCAAAAAAGTCAACAGACAGTCAAAAATGAAATTTTTTGTCAAAGTCCATATTTTGTCAAAGGATTCATCATTTGATCATTGGATGATCATAATTCATCAAGGAAAGATCAAAAATCAACAAAACCCTAAGATTCAAAATTAGGGTTTTTGCCTGAAAAGTCAACTCAACTTTGACTGATCATAACTCTCTCATCCTTCATCCAAAAAATTCAAACCAAAGCTTGTTTTGAAGGAAATTCAATTATCTTTCAAATGCCATTGATCCCATGGTCATTGGATTCACCATTTGAAAAATATGATCAAAGACATTACAGGTCATTTTCAAAGTCAACAAAAAGACACTTTTTTCAAAAGGACACACAAGGAGCTTCAAAAATCATTTTGACATGAGACCAAAGGCATTGGTTAGAGGACTCTTTGAGGTTTCCAAAAAGTGCAAGATCTCATTCATATGACAAAAATTGAGGGATCTACACCTTGTTGAAGTTGGCTAAATTTTGGGAAAATGCATGAAATCAACATTGCTCAAAAATGTATTTTTTCCAAATGGGGCCAAGTTTTCATGATTCAAACATCTTTGCCATGTTATTATGGGCCTCCCACGACCAAGACAAGGCCCACACCTTTTTTATCCATTTTTGGCATAATTTTATCTTATTTTAAGATTAAATTAAAAGGAAAATGGATGGATAATGGGTAGCTTGATTTCCAAGCATGACTCACCCAAGGAATCTTCATCTTTCTGCAGAGAATTGAAGAGCAAGGCAGGTGCATTGAAGACAAGAAGACTTGGTCAATAATTCAAAGCTTTTTTAATATAAAAAATGCAAGAATTCCACAAAGGCAACTAGTTGCTTCTTAGCTTCAATTCTAAGCACTCAATGCTTATAAATAGGCTAGCATGCTTCAGTAACAAACAGGAGAGGAATCAGAAACAAAGCCTTACCCATATACACTTGTAACCACTTGAAAAAAATTCAAAGAAAATTCAAATTCGAGTTTTTAATTTCAGTCCATTTCAATACAAACTAAGCATTCAAACATCATCTCTGAGCTTCACTGAAACTATTCCAATCAATTGCAAGTCTTAAACATCACTGAATCGAGCTACACAGGTCACGATTTGTCCAAACTAAAACTGACTTGTATCTCATAACACAAGCATATCTAGCACGATGTAGACATATATTTGGACTTGGTGTGGTGTGTAGATCATTTCTGGAACTTTAATTAAGTTTTAGACGCTTACACACGAAGTTACCATTTTAGGGTTCATAACCTAAAATTTAGGGCTTTCTGAAATAGGCAAAATTAGAAGTTTTAAATAGCACCATTAAAATCGCATGAACAAGACGAACTTAACCATGGCATCGCGCCAAATTTATACTCATGTTTACTTGTATTCGCTATTATTAACAGGTGTAAAAGATTGGAGTTTTTACACCACCTGCAAATGAATGGTGTAAAAGCCCATCTGAAGGTTGAAGATGATGCGTGGCGTCCTCTGATTGGCTGGGAGGCGCGCGCGTGTTCTTTTTTAAACTGACCTAGGATTCAGTGTTTTGCAGGTGTTCCATGTGCTATGGTCCCTCACCATCTGGGCCTTCTGATCCACTTGCCAGCTCATCCAACGCGCCAGACAAAGTAGTCCTTACCATGGACTCTCAATCCAACCACACCTGATCAGTATCCTTTTATTTTCTATTTTTTATTTTAATTTCTTTGTTAAATTAATTTAAAATAGTTTTAAAAATCCAAAAAATACACAAAAAATATTTTTAGACTTCTAAAATAATATATTATTTTCTGAAATAAAAATATTTTATTTTTCTTCAAAATTTCAATATTTTGCATAATTAATTAGTATATATTTATATATTTGCTTTTTAATTATTCTAACCAATCAAAAAATCATAAAAAAAATTGTTCTTAATGTTAAATATTGTTTATATATTATAAACTAATTTTGTACATATTTTGAATAATTTTCTTTTTTAAGTTTTAATTATTTGTATAATTATTTGTATAATTATGTTTTAATTAACTTAAATCAATTTCAAATCAATTCCAAAAATTCCAAAAAAATTAGTTTTGTTTTAAAATTAATTAACAAATGTTTTGTACATATTTTAAACTTAATTTCTAGGTTTAAATCTATTTTCATCTTTTTTCTTCATTTTAATTTAATTAATCATGCATTAATTATAATTAAAATCAATCATAAAAAATCCAAAAACATGCCTTTTATTTTTCTTGCAATTTAAATTCCTAGATAAATGTATAGGATGTCAAATTCATGTAAATAGGCTAGTTTACATTTCCTGCACAATCGATGTAATAGCGTAGATTTACTTTCCGCACTTTACATTTCCGCATTTTAATTTCCAGCGAATATAAACTGCGTGTATGTCAAAGATAAAATTGAACCGTTAGATCACTAACTTCAAAGATAAAATATCTGAATCCAATCACAATCACACTTGCACCTCTTAAGGTAAATCCCTTCTCATTCTTTTCAAAATCAAAGTCAAAATTCCACTGTTTCGAGTACAAAATCGAACCTTGCGTTTATATCCGGTGAAAGGATAGATTTTTAAAGGAAATAGGATAAAGACCTTACAACTCAAGGTAGACCTCCTAGTTTGCTTGCTCAAATCAAAACAAACAAAATTCTCATACACTGTTGTTTTTCAAAACAAAACTTTCAAAAAAGACAATACTTTGTATACATCCAAACACAGATTATTACAAAGTTAACGTTCTTTTCAAAACATCTTTCGAAAGATAAACAAGCATTTTGTATACATCCACACACGGATCATTACAAAATTCAAATTACAAAGGTATTTGAAACCACATATGAGCAATTTCAGAGCAATTGAAAAGTGATCGAAAAACAAGTGAGCTAAGCAAACTTAAGAGCCCATGGATAACCATGGATACAAAGGGTGCTAACACCTTCCCTTTGTATAACCTACCCCCCCACCCAGAATTTCTTAAAGGTCTTTTTTCTGTTTCTTTTATAAACCTTTCCTTAATTGGATAAAATAAAAGGTCGGTGGCGACTCTGTGAATTTTCAAAAATGCGAAAGCATTAAGCGATAAAAAAGAGTCAGTTCACGTATCTCATTAGAACAGAGGTATGGCCCGGGATTAAAAAAATCGGAGGTCCACAGAACTGGCGACTCTGCTGGGGAAATACTTTCAAAAACAAAATGTTTTCAAAAGGGGTTACCTTAAGAAAATAGATCACTTCGATGTTTTCAATTGTTTGACTTGATTGCTCTATTTTTCAAAGGTTTGTTGGGGTATTTTGCTTGTGTGAAAGATTCTAACCCGAATCTCGAGATACCTTAAGTATATGACAATAGACCAAGGAAACTGTACGGCATGTACCGATACGGTTGATCTGGTAGTCATCGTTAGTGCGATACTTTGGTTTATACTGATGTCCCTTGAAAACGATCAAGGAGTATATTAGGCTTCCGAAATGTCATTAAACACTAATTTGTCTTAGAACCTTTTTAGTTGAACTTGACTTGTGGCCTATTAAGTGGCTAGCTTTGAAATTGATCGAAGTTAGTTATCCTCGAGGAATATTTTGATCGGCCGCTCGAGCGCCGCATTGAGATGTTACTTCCAAGGATCATAGAACCCGAATACTATTCTAGGACAGGTTTTAACCAACTAAACTTCAGTGGGGAGGGTATCACCTATCAGCTCCATGCAAGCCTTTAAACCTAAGGCTATTGTTTGATTTGTTTTTGTGTGCCACATGTTTGCATCATAAGCGTATCATTTTTGCACCAAACACTTCAAGGATCAAAGAGTTTACCTTTGTTTTTGCAGGTAATGGCTCCCGCCACCAAAGATTACATCCGAATCAACATCTCAACGGTACCATCTGAACTAAAAGACTTAGTGTCAGAATTCCCCAGGAATGTTCAATTCACTGAAAGGCATGGTCACCTACTCCATTTGGTTACCTCAAAATTTGAAGAAGACATGATACGGGTCCTGTTCCAGTTCTTTGACCCTGAACATCATTGCTTTACCTTTCCTGATTACCAGTTGGTACCCACTTTGGAAGAATTCTCTGAACTAATGGGATTACCTATTCGAGATCAATTACCTTTCACTGGTTTAGAAAGGATTCCAAAACCTGAAGTCATTGCTGCTGCTTTACATCTGCGGAAATCAAAAATCGAGTCCAATTGGGAAACAAAGAGTGGAGTTAAGGGTTTGCTTGCCAAGTTCTTGTTGGAAAAGGCTCGACTACTGCTAGAAAACAAAAGTTATCCAGCTTTTGAGGAGGTTATGGCCCTTTTGATCTATGGGTTGGTTTTATTCCCAAATCCCGACCAGTTCATAAGTGTACACATCATCAACCTTTTCCTAATCCGTAACCCGGTACCAACATTGCTGGGAGACATTCTACATTCTCTACACACTCGTACCATGAAGAAACGAGGAACTCTCATGTGTTGTATACCACTACTGGCTAGGTGGTTTACATTTCATCTTCCCCGATCAGTGTTGAGAAATGAACAAAGAATGCAATGGTCTCGCAGAATTATGTCTTTGTCTCATTCAGATATCCGGTGGAACAACTTCTTTCAAAGAGACATTACTATCATTGATCATTGTGGAGAGTACCCTAATGTGCCACTCCTTGGCATCAAAGGAGGCATCACTTACAATCCCTCTTTAGCTCTACGCCAATTCGGATATGCAAGGAGCAACGGTCCTCATGACATGATTATCCATGGCATTGTGTTTGATTACGAGAATGATTCTCATAGACACCGACGAAGGTTCATACATGCATGGGACAGTGTCTATAGAATAGAAAGCAAAACTTTGGGGCAATGGAATTCTATCCCTATGGAACCTTACCTCAGATGGGTCCGCACTCATGCTCAGAAACTCCTTATGCCATATCCTGCTGTTCTACCTGTGACTATTGAACCAGAGGTCGAAGGATATGAACCTCAAGTTATTTTACACCCGGACATGCCAACTGACCTAGAAGAGTTGCAAAAATCTTGGGTTCAACTCAAAGAGGAAAGAGACACCTTCAAAT